>NC_084579.2:29635532-29935532 GCF_033978685.3 Nerophis lumbriciformis
TTGAGGGTTGCAGGTTCGATCCCCGCTTCCGCCATCCTAGTCACTGCCGTTGTGTCCTTGGGCAAGACACTTTACACACCTGCTCCCAGTGCCACCCACACTGGTTTAAATGTAACATAGATATTGGGTTTCACTTTGTAAAGCGCTTTGAGTCACTAGAGAAAAAGCGCTATATAAATACAATTCACTTCACTTCATATACTGATACTAATTGGTTTAACATAAATTACCTCAAAGAAAAAAAATTCTAACCAAATTTCAGATATTGAATAATACATTTTCTAGTCAATATTATTGATAATGATATTGACAGTGAGACTTCTTTGAAGCAGTGATTCTCAATTATTTTCTGTCACGCCCCCACCCCTGTAGGTTTTTCTTGTCACGCCTTCTGTGAATTAAAATACTGTATATGTGAGAACCTGATATTGACTTATTTATCTATACAAACCACTGCGATTGCTGGCACCAGTATTCTCCATACAATCACCCAATTATACAAAATAAGTGCATCACTTTTACCACATTTTATTTTGGACAGCTTTATTCCAAAATGCCGCTGAAAAACATCCCCGCAGCATGATGCTGCCACCACCATGCTTCATGGTCGGGATGGTATTGGCCTGGTGAGAGCGGAGCCTGGTTTCCCCCAAACATGTCGCCTTGCATTTACGCCAAAGAGTTCAATCTCTGTCTCATCAAAAATCTTGTTTCTCATGGTCAGAGTTTTTCAGATGCATTTTAGCACACTTTTTTACTAAGAAATCCATCTGGCCACTCTACCAGATTGGTGGATTGATGCAGATATGGTTGTCCTTCCACAAAATATAATTACGATTTTTGGGTACTATTTTTGGGGGGAGGCCCCTTCAGAATAACCATCTTCTCTACAGGGGAGGCTTGCTGTGCCACACTTTTAAAACATTTAGGGCAATGATACTATTGGTACGCCAAATAATCACTTAATTAAAGGACAGTTTTTTATTTTTCAATATTCAAACACAGTGTTACTGTTCAAACTGTAATGTTACATTGGCCAACATATTAAATAGACTTGTTAATAAAACCTCAGCCTGTGTTTTAGTGAATACTTAGGCCTACTATGCTACTGTATTTTAATGTTGGTCATTATGGTGGTACTTGGAGAGCCAAGTTTTTTCTGAGGTGGTACTTGGTGGAAAAAGTTTGAGAAACACTGATTTAGGCCATGTTGGTATATTGTACTAAATTGATCTAGACTGCAGAAAGACCTACTGCAATACGCTAGTCAAGGATCTTCCGTATCAGTGGTTTTCTCAACTGGTGGATCCCGGCCCAAAAGTTTTAGACTTAGACAAACTTTAATGATCCACAAGAGAAATTGTTAAAAAAAATGTTTTCGTAAGTCAAGAGTTGTTTGCAAATGAGTTGAGTCTTTTGAACGGCTCGTTTAGTGAACGATGAGAACTGTTTGCAGTTGCGAGTCGTTTTTACTCTTTTGGCACAAACACCTTATGCGGTTGTTTGAGGCCACAACCACAAGGAGGGACCACATGCTCATGGCCTGGGCTTTTCTTAAGATTTTAAGTTTTTTTTTCTTTCATTTAAATCTGTCATTTATAAAAGTTGGGATGAAATCCGATTTGCTGACAAAGTTAAATAGGTTTTTTTTAATCAAATTTGAAATGTTTAACAAACAACACAGACGTCATAACTTCATGAAAGCTCATTTTATGCATTCACACTCCGCACCAACATTTGGAGACCAGGATGAGGGGATTGAAGAAAAGTAAAAATGGGATATTTGTGGTAGCATTGGACGAAGTTGTGTTTAAGTTTCCCCTATGCTTCACAAAGCACATAATAGTGGATTAATGGATTAAAGTTCAAAACAGAGACATCACTAGTTTTTAAAGGCAAGGGAGGCTAAACCTTCAGGAAATGCACTAATAATAATTTTTAATAATAATGTTTGTGGAGGGGAGTGGCCTGCGGGCCTGCGGCGAAGCGGGATGTGCCAGGACCGGCTTCGAGATCAGCGACAGGTGAGTAGATGGCCCACCTGGACGCGTTTATCTAATCACCTGTCGCTCTGTTAAAGGCAGCAGCCGGGAAGGAGAGGGAGGGTTGTTGTTGATGGTGGCTGGAGTTGGAGCACGAGAGAGAACGAGAGCGAGAGCAGGATTGTCACAGACGAAAGACCATTGCTGAAAAGCACCACAATGTTTTATTCTGATTTTTAGTATTCACTGTTGGTAATCCTACATGAATCAGCTAATCTCTACCTTACACAAGTTTTAAAGGGAAACTTGACAGATTTATAATCAGATTTAATGTGTGTGAATAATTACAGGTTGTATGATTGATAAAACTAACATTGTGACTACTTTATATTAAAAGTGTTTAAATATTTAGTAGGAGAACAAAAGCAACCCAAAAACTAAATTACCAAAAGAAAGCAAGTCACCATAGCGACATTAACCAAAGATCATGTGTCGTGCTTGATACGCTCCCTCACTTTTGCTTATGGTATAGTTGTTGTTTTTTTGTATTTGTTTCACAAACAGCCTCAACAATTGGAAACCAATATGAGGTAATAGAAGAAATTTAAAAATGTGATAAACATATTTTTGGCAGCATTGGACAAAGTCATGTTTAAGTTCACTTTTGCATCACATAGCACATAATTGTGGTGCAATCAATTAAGGAACTAAGGGGCCTCACTGGTTATTAAAGACAGGAGATGCACCAATATTAATAGTTATAATACTTATTATATTCATTATTATCATTATTAGTATCCACTAATGATAATCATATGTGTATCAGCAAATCTCAATACTTGTCTTAATGGGAAACTTGACAGATTTATAATTATATTCAAGTGAATAATGGCAGGTTGTGTGATTGTTAAAACTCACATTCTGGAAAATATAAATAAATAATACAACAACATTTTTTCAAAATTAAAACAACAGCATAATTTAGGGATTTTTTTTGTAGCTTTTAGCCCCGCTAAAAAGGCCAAATGATGCTACCGGTTCCAACGCATGATGAAAAACACTATTGATTAAACTAAGATGTATATATTGTGGTTTCTTATAGAGTGCACCATCTACTGTGCTTCCAGTTTATCACGTTGGGAAGACTGACACATGCGCAGAACGCCGGATATAATAAAGGTAACAATAACCAAATTAGGTCAATGATTAGGTTTTTGGGGGAATGTGAACATAATGAATGGGTGTATGTGGGGCGGTGATGTTAGGTCTAATGTGGTTTGGGGGCCCTCGGGAATCTAATGAGAAATAAGTAATATTATAGACCAAAATGGGGCCACAAACAAAATTCTGTATATAAACAAACAACATTTTCGTATCCCGATACATTAGAAATTATACAAAAATTGTTTGATTTTAGGAGTCCACTTTAGACAGGGGTCGGCAACCCAAAATGTTGAAAGAGCCATAATGGACCAAAAATACAAAAACAAATCTGTCTGGAGCCGCAAAAAATTAAAAGCCATATTACATATAGATAGTGTGTCATGGAATTAAGAGGACTTAAATGAAACTAAATGAGCTCAAATATAGCTACAAATGAGGCATAATGATGCGATATGTACATTTAGCTAGCCTAAATAGCATGTTAGCATCGATTAGCTTGCAGTCATGCAGTGACCAAATATGTCTGATTAGCACTCCACACAAGTCAATAACATCAACAAAACTCACCTTTCATGCACAACCTTAAAAGTTTGGTGGACAAAATGAGACAGAAAAAGAAGTGGCATAAAACACGTCCTAGAAAGTCGGAGAAAGTTATACATGTAAACAAACTACGGTGAGTTCAAGGACCGCCAAAATTAGTAGGACAAAACGGCGCTCGCCAAATACTCGAATCAGTGAAGCATGTTTAATATAAACAGTGTGCTTGGTAACAATTAGGGAGGTTTGTGTCATGTTTGTCCTCTTACAGAAACCATATTAAAACAAAAATATATTTTTTTCCCCTCATCTTTTTCCATTTTTCATAAATTTTTTGAAAAAGCTCCAGAGAGCCACTAGGGCGGCGCTAAAGAGCCGCATGCGGCTCTAGAGCCGCGGGTTGCCGACCCCTGACTTAAGACAAAAACACCAAATAAAGGCTCAGACGGTTTTTGCAGTTATTATTTTTAAAGCGTTTGAACTTTATAATATTGAAAATGTTTTAAATAATTTTTTATAATTTTCTAAATAACTGAATAACACTAGTATTTGTTTTTAAATATACATAACATGTGTTTAGCCTTTATAAAGAAAATATATGCATCATTGCAAATCCAAATTAACATGTCATATATATAATTGTCGCCCCCACCGCCACATATATAGTGGCAATCTAGTGGAAACCCTGTATATGCAAATATATGGGTATATATGTAAATATTGATATGTATATATATATATATGTGTGCGTGTATATATATGTATATAAATTTGTGTGTGTATATATGTACATATGTTTATTTGTATCTTTATATATGTATATGTGTATATATATATATATATAGATATGTATATATGTATACATATGTGTATATGTGTGTGTGTATGTTTGTACAAAACCCCAAATCAGTGAAGTTGGTACGTTGTGTAAATCGTAAATAAAAACAGAATACAATGATTTTCAAATCCTTTTCAACCTATATTCAATTGAAAAGACTGCAAAAACCAGATACTTAATGTTCGAACTGGTAAACTTTGTTATTTTTGCAAATATTAGCTCATTTGGAATTTGATGCCTGCAACATGTTTCAAAAAATCTGGCACAAGTGGCAAAATAGGTACATACAGGTTTTGGAGCAACATATGTTGCCATCCAAGCAACGTCTTTTTCCTGGACGCCCCTGATTATTTCAGCAAGACAATGCAAAGCCACATTCTGCACATGTTACAACAGCGTGGCTTCGTAGTAAAATAGCACGGGTACTAGACTGACTTGCCTGTAGTCCAGACCTGTCCTCCATTGAAAATCTGTGACGCATTATGAAGCGTCAAATACGACAACGAAGACCCCGGACATCAAGCAGGAATGGGAAAGAATTCCACCTGAAAAGCTTCAAAAATTGGTCTCCTCAGTTCCCAAACATTTACTGAGTGTTGTTAAAAGGAAAGGCCATGTAACACAGTGGTAAAAATGCCCCTGTGCCAACTTTTTTGCAATGTGTTACTGCCAATAAATTCTAAGTTAAAAATTATTTGCAAAAAAAAAAAAAAAAGTTTCTCAGTTCCAACATTAAATATCTTGTCTTTGCAGGCAATATAATTGACTATAAGTTGAAAAGGATTTGCAAATCATTGTATTCTGTTTTTATTTACGATTTACACAACGTGCCAACTTCACTGGTTTTGGGTTTTGTATATACATATGTATACGTGTATGTGTGTATATATGTATATATATATATATATATATATACAGGTAAAAGCCAGTAAATTAGAATATTTTGAAAAACTTGATTTATTTCAGTAATTGCATTCAAAAGGTGTAACTTGTACATTATATTTGTTCATTGCACACAGACTGATGCATTCAAATGTTTATTTCATTTAATTTTGATGATTTGAAGTGGCAACAAATGAAAATCCAAAATTCCGTGTGTCACAAAATTTGAATATTACTTAAGGCTAATACAAAAAAGGGATTTTTAGAAATGTTGGCCAACTGAAAAGTATGAAAATGAAAAATATGAGCATGTACAATACTCAATACTTGGTTGGAGCTCCTTTTGCCTCAATTACTGCGTTAATGCGGCGTGGCATGGAGTCGATGAGTTTCTGGCACTGCTCAGGTGTTATGAGAGCCCAGGTTGCTCTGATGGTGGCCTTCAACTCTTCTGCGTTTTTGGGTCTGGCATTCTGCATCTTCCTTTTCACAATACCCCACAGATTTTCTATGGGGCTAAGGTCAGGGGAGTTGGCGGGCCAATTTAGAACAGAAATACCATGGTCCGTAAACCAGGCACGGGTAGATTTTGCGCTGTGTGCAGGCGCCAAGTCCTGTTGGAACTTGAAATCTCCATCTCCATAGAGCAGGTCAGCAGCAGGAAGCATGAAGTGCTCTAAAACTTGCTGGTAGACGGCTGCGTTGACCCTGGATCTCAGGAAACAGAGTGGACTGACACCAGCAGATGACATGGCACCCCAAACCATCACCCAACCATGCAAATTTTGCATTTCCTTTGGAAATCGAGGTCCCAGAGTCTGGAGGAAGACAGGAGAGGCACATGATCCACGTTGCCTGAAGTCTAGTGTAAAGTTTCCACCATCAGTGATGGTTTGGGGTGCCATGTCATCTGCTGGTGTCGGTCCACTCTGTTTCCTGAGATCCAGGGTCAACGCAGCCGTCTACCAGCAAGTTTTAGAGCACTTCATGCTTCCTGCTGCTGACCTGCTCTATGGAGATGGAGATTTCAAGTTCCAACAGGACTTGGCGCCTGCACACAGTGCAAAATCTACCCGTGCCTGGTTTACGGACCATGGTATTTCTGTTCTAAATTGGCCCGCCAACTCCCCTGACCTTAGCCCCATAGAAAATCTGTGGGGTATTGTGAAAAGGAAGATGCAGAATGCCAGACCCAAAAACGCAGAAGAGTTGAAGGCCACTATCAGAGCAACCTGGGCTCTCATAACACCTGAGCAGTGCCAGAAACTCATCGACTCCATGCCACGCCGCATTAACGCAGTAATTGAGGCAAAAGGAGCTCCAACCAAGTATTGAGTATTGTACATGCTCATATTTTTAATTTTCATACTTTTCAGTTGGCCAACATTTCTAAAAATCCCTTTTTTGTTTTAGCCTTAAGTAATATTCTAATTTTGTGACACACGGAATTTTGGATTTTCATTTGTTGCCACTTCAAATCATCAAAATTAAATGAAATAAACATTTGAATGCATCAGTCTGTGTGCAATGAATAAATATAATGTACAAGTTACACCTTTTGAATGCAATTACTGAAATAAATCAAGTTTTTAAAAATATTCTAATTTACTGGCTTTTACCTGTATATATATACATATGTATACGTGTATGTGTGTATATATGTATATATATATATATATATATATATATATATATATATATATATATATATATATATATATATATATATATATATATATATGTGTATGTGTGTGTATGCATATGTATATACATGTATATGTATGTGTGCGTGTGTGTGTGTGTGTTGTCTGTTTATTTGTATTTTCTCTGCGATGAGGTGGCGACTTGTCCAGGGTGTACCCCGCCTTCTGCCCGAATACAGCTGAGATAGTCTCCAGCACCTCCCGCTACCGGATGGATGGATAGATGGAGGCCACTGTGATCATTGGGACCTTGAAGGCAGCAGATACTTTTCTGTTCTCTTCCCCAGATTTCTGCCTCAAGACAATCCTGTCTCAGAGATCTACATACAATTCCTGCAACTTTATTCTTGGTTTGTGCTCTGCCATACACTGTCAAGTATGGGACCTTATATATAGACAGGTGTGTGCCTTTCCAAATCATGTCCAGTCAACTGAATGTACCACAGTTGGAATGCATTTAAGGGTGATCCAGTTGACACAGGATGCACCTGACCTCACGTTTGAGCTTCATGGCAAAGGCCAATTAAAAAAATTCTTAAAAAAAAAAAAAATAATATCATTATGGCGTGTGTTCAATTTTGAAGACAAAAATGTATTTATTCGATTTTGGAACAAGGCTGTAACATAACAAAACGTGGAAAAAGTGAAGCGCTGTGAATACTTTCCAGATGCACTGTATGACAGCAGCGCTCTGTTGTTTGTGAGGACCTATGACACAAGTCAAATATCCTCAAGGTTTTTCATTTGTGTAGGTCTTCACAACAGCAGAGCACTACATTGTGCTGTTTCAAAAGCTTTCAGAGATCTACTGCAAAAGTCAGAAATGCTCCATATGACAAAAATGCTCTGCTACTAAAATATTAGTCATGGGCCTGGTCTGATGGAACAGTTGTACAGTTGAACAGCCCCACTCATGGTTGATAAAGGCATACGCAGTAGTACCTCAACTTACAGGCTTAATTGGTTTTGTGAGGAAGCCGTTAACTCAAAACGCTTGCATCTCAAATCAACATCTTCCAATGAAATAAATTGAAATCAATGTAATTGTTGCTCGCCCCCTCCTCCCCCAAAACGGATGATTTTAACATGTTGCATGCCTTTTAAAAATAAATACAAACTTTTAAACCAGCAATACAGTATTAAAAACATTACAATACAATGCACTACTAACAACTCCAATAGTTTTATGAAGAAATGTTATACAAAACCTAAAACCAGTGAAGTTGGCACGTTGTGTAAATAAATACAGAATACAATGATTTGCAAATCCTTTTCAACTTAAATTCAATTGAATAGACTGCAAAGACAAGATATTTAATGTTGGAACTGAGAAAATATTTTTCTTTTTGGGAAATAATCATTAACTTAGAATTTAATGGCAGCAACACATTGCCAGAAAAGTTGGCACAGGGGCATTTTTACCACATGGCCTTTTTTTTTTTAACAACACTCAGTGAACGTTTGGGAATTGAGGAAACCAATTTTTGAAGCTTTTCAGGTGGAATTATTTCCCATTCTTGCTTGATGTACAGCTTAAGTTGTTCAACAGTCCGGGGTTTCCGTTGTCGTATTTTAGGCTTAATATTACGCCACACATTTTCAATGGGAGACAGGTCTGGACTACAGGCAGGCCAGTCTAGTACCCGCACTCTTTTACTATGAAGCCACGTTGATGTAACACGTGGCTTGGCATTGTCTTGCTGAAATAAGCAGGGGTGTCCATGATAACGTTGCTTTGATGGCAACATATGTTGCTCCTTTCAGCATGTATGTACCTTTTAGCATTAATGGTGCCTTCACAGATGTGTAAGTGGGTATTAATACACCCCCATACCATGCTGGCTTTTGAACCTTGCGCCCATAACAATCCAGATGGTTATTTTCCTCTTTGTTCCGTAGGACACAACGTCCACAGTTTCCATAAACAATTTGAAATGTAAACTCATTAGACCACAGAACACTTTTACACTTTGCATCAGTCCATCTTAGATGAGCTCGGGCCCAGCGAAGCCGGCGGCGGTTCTTGGGTGTTGTTGATAAATGGCTTTCACTTTGCATAGTAGAGATTTAACTTGCACTTACAGATGTAGCGACAAACTGTAGTTACTGACAGTGGTTTTCTGAAGTTTTCTTGACCCCATGTGGTGATATCCTTTACACATTGATGTCGCTTTTTGATGCAGTACCGCCTGAGGGATCGAAGGTCCCTAACATCATTGCTTACGTGCAGTTATTTCTCCAGATTCTCTGAACCTTTTGATGATATTACGCACCGTAGATGGTGAAATTCCTAAATGTCCTATATGTGTTCTTATCTCACATGGGGATTGTGAATAATAGGCTAAATTAAAAGAAAACAAGTCCAGTTTCCCTTATGATAATTAGCTCTTATCTCAAAACACACTTACCTTGGGGCACTCTTATGTTGAGGTACCACTGTAGTATGAAACTTCTGCAGCTATAATTTGAAAAAATGAACAGCAATCATGTAATTGCATTATTCCTTTCAGCAGTGGTTCTTTAACTTTTTTTCACCAAGTACCACTGTAATGACCAACATTAGAATGCAGTAGCGTAGTAGGCCTAAGTATTAATTGGAAATAAGGCAGAGGTTTTATTTAACATGTATATTTCATATTTTTGGCCACTGTAACATTACACACAGTTTGAACAATGACACTGTGTTTGAATATTTGATTAAGTGATTCTTTGGTACACCACTATATGGAGCCTGCAGGTGTAGAGTTGTGTATAAAGAGAGTATGGCCAGGCGCCATGACTGCTACCAAGAACGTGTGTGGCTATGCCCGGATGCATGCAAGTGCTGTCATTTTGACATCAGTTTTTCTGACGAAATAAACCTAAAAAAAATCTATATCTACTGGGGCGGTATAGCTCGGTTGGTAGAGCGGCCATGCCAGCAACTTGAGGGTTGCAGGTTCGATCCCCGCTTCCGCCATCCTAGTCACTGCCGTTGTGTCCTTGGGCAAGACACTTTACCCACTTGCTCCCAGTGCCACCCACACTGCTTTAAATGTAACTTAGATATTGGGTTTCACTATGTAAAGCGCTTTGAGTCACTTGAGAAAAAGCGCTATATAAATGTAATTCACTTCACTTCACTTCACTGGTAGTTCTAAACATACTCCAGCTGATAAACCTACAATAAAAATGCTTTTACGTTGTGAAAGTATAATTAGTCACGTTATCGATGGTAAAATGCATTTTTAGACAATATGATTTGCCTGAGTGGCTCGGAGACCCTGAGAGTAACAAGCGGTAGGAAATTGATTGATGGATGGGCTAGAAAGGACTGATTATATAAAAATAAATAAAATTAAATTAAATTTTTTTTATTTTTTTTACTCGGGACTACGCGCAGGCCAGATTTTGGACACCGTCCATGTTTTTCACCCGATTCAAACCGTTCCAACTTCAAACTGCTCAGCCTATTCGGGAATCGCGGGCTTTCCCTTACCAAATTCCAAAAATTCCCAGATTTACAGGTTTTTATCGGGACATTTTCCCATTCAGAATGAATTGGCCACTTCCCAAACGTCCACCATTTCCACATTTTTCAACCGATTCAAACCATTCCACCTTCAGCACATTCCACCATCCTGGAAATGTAAACTGTTTTTTTCCAAGTTAAAAAAGATTCCAGGTTTTTCCAGAATTCCTGGTTTTCCAAAGCCCTTTTTCCACCCGTTTTTCTGGCGACTACTCCTCCCACATTTTTCAATTCACTTCAACTGTTCCACCGTCAAAACATTCCTCTCAATCAGAAAAAACCCCACATTTTTTTTAACTGCAAACATTCCCTTTTTCCAGAAATTCCAGGAATTCCATAATACCATTTCTCAATTCAACATGTTACTGTCAGGACGTGGACTTTCGGGTGTTTGTTTTCCCGAGATGCAAGTAAAGTTGGAGTGGACATGGCGTGAAGGTAAAGACATCATTTATTTTAACACTAACAAAATGAACAAACAAAAAGCGCGCACAAGGCGGAAGAACAAACTTGGCTTTGAAAACAATAAACTAGCACTTGGGCAAAAGCTATGAACATGAAAACGAAAACACGTACTGAGACATAAAAATAGACAAAACTCACTTGGCATGGAACTATGGTAACATGGGTAGCAGAAGTCATCAGAGGTAAACAGGGGTAACAGAGTTAAATGTCGCCAGGACGACCAACAGAAAAAGAAAGGCTTAAATAACAGTGACATGATTAACAACAGGTGCATGAGTGAAAATGTGAACCAGGTGAAACTAATGGTTGCTATGGTGACAAAGCAAGGGAGTGAAAACAGGAACTAAAAAGAGTCCAAAAACCAAACAGAACATAACTTAAACAAAACATGATCACAGAACATGACAGTTACTACTTCAACATTTCTCGACCGATTTGAAAAATTGCAACACCAAGCATTTCAACTCATTCAGACCATTCAAGTTTTTTTTTACCATTTTCCCAAAAATTCCTAATTTTCCCGAAATTCCCTAATACCATTTACTACTTCAACATTTCTTGACCGATTTAAACAATTCCAACACCAACCAATTCAGCTCATCCAGGACATTCATGCTCCTAATATATATATATTTTTAAATCCCACTTTTCCCCAAATTTCCAGGAATTTCCCATTGAAATGAATGGGACATTTTTCCAAGTTGCACAATTCCCACATTTTTTAACCTATTCAAACCATTCCAATATTAACCCATTCCACTCATCCTGGACATTCAAACTACGGTAACACTTTCCCAAGTTCCAAACCAAGTTCCGGCTTTCCCGGCAATTCAAACTCTTCGGGGCGGCGTGGCTCAGTTGGTACAGTAGCTGTGCGAGCAACCTGAAGGTTGCAGGTTCGATCCCCGCTTCTGCCCTCCTAGTCACTGCCGTTGTGTCCTTGGGCAAGACACTTTACCCACATGCTCCCAGTGGCCACCCACACTGGTTTAAATGTAAGTCAGATAATGGGTTTCATTATGTAAAGCGCTTTGAGTCACTCGAGAAAAGCGCTATATAAATATAATTCACTTCACTTCAACATTCAAACTATTCTTACATTCATACAACATTCTGTCAGCATTCCAGTTCAACTTCAGCATTGGAGCGTTCACACGCAATTCTTTCAGCAATTGCCTCTTCTAGCTCCAAAAGTTTTCTACACCAAAATTCATCTATTTATTCAACTTCTTCTTCTTCTCCAGATTTTGGCGATCTCTACCGTCAAACCGTTCCAACCTCAAACTGCTCAGCCTATTCGGGAATCGCGGGCTTTCCCTTACCAAATTCCAAAAATTCCCAGATTTCCAGGTTTTTATCGGGACATTTTCCCATTCAAAATGAATTGGCCACTTCCCAAACTTCCACCATTTCCACATTTTTCAACCGATTCAAACCATTCCACCTTCAACACATTCCACCATCCTGGAAATTTAAACTACTTTTTTTCCCGAGTTCAAAAAAATTCCAGGTTATTCCAGAATTCCTGGTTTTCCAAAGCCTTATTTCCACCCTGTTTTCTGGCGACTAATCCTCCCACATTTTTCAACTCACTTCAACCGTTCCACCATCAAAACATTCCTCTTAATCAGGACAAAAAACGAAAACGTTGGGGTTTTTTTTAACTGGAAAAATTCCCGAAAATTCCAGCAATTCCGTCATACCATTTCTCAATTCAACATGTTACTACTTCAACATGTCTTGACCGATTTGAAAAATTCCAATACCAACCATTTCAACTCATTCAGACCATTCCAATTTGTTTTTACCATTTTCCAAAAAATTCAGATTTTCCCGAAATTCCCTAATACCATTTACTACTTCAACATTTCTTGACCGATTTAAACAATTTCAACACCAACCAATTCAACTCATCCAGGACATTCATGCTCCTAATATATATATTTTTTAAATCCCACTTTTCCCCAAATTTCCAGGAATTTCCCATTGAAACGAATGGGACATTTTTCCAAGTTGCACAATTCCCACATTTTCAACCTATTCAAACCATTCCAACATTAACCCATTCCACTCATCCTGGACATTCAAACTAACACTTTCCCAAACTCCAAACCAAATCCCGGCTTTCCCGGCAATTCAAACTCTTCGGGGCAGCGTGGCTCAGTTGGTACAGCGGCTGTGCAAGCAACTTGGGGGTTGCAGGTTCGATCCCCGCTTCTGCCCTCCTAGTCACTGCCGTTGTGTCCTTGGGCAAGACACTTTACCCACAAGCTCCCAGTGGCCACCCACACTGGTTTAAATGTAACTCAGATAATGGGTTTCACTACACTGTAAAAAAAAAATTCTGTAAAAAAACAGTCATCTACTGGCAGCTACGGCTGCCAAACGAAAACCATAAAATTAAAGTAAAACATTGTAAACCAAATAATGATCAAAAACATTATATTTACAGAAATTTTCATGAAACGTTTTGCGGAAAAATATCGTAATTTTACAGATTTTTACTAAACTATTAAGATCAACCACCTTTAATAAAGTGACGATGCAAACAGTTCTGCAGAAAAATACCTTTATTCTACAGAGTTTTTCCAAATTATTACGATCAAACGCCTTTAATGAAGTGACAATGCTGGCAGTTCCACAGAAAAATACCATTATTTTACAGATTTTTTCTGAATTGTTAAGATCAACCACCTTTAATAAAGTTCTGCAGAAAAATACCTTTAGATCAGTGGTTCTTAACCTTGTTGGAGGTACCGAACCCCACCAGTTTCGTGCATCCCTTCTTTAGTGAAAAATAAAATGTTTTTGTTTTTTTTCAAATTCAAGACAAAGTTATATGTTTTTTTACACAAAATGAACCGTACATGAACATCACCTTGTTCAAAGAACAAAACCAACACAGTGCATGAACTCACAACAAATGACACACCTGCAAATCAGATGGAAAATTAAAGGGAACATTCTTTGGGGGTATCCATAATACGCCGATAGGAAGAAGTTTTTATTTACACTATGAGTCGCTGCGCCGAACCCCTGAGGCCGACTCACCGAACCCCTAGGGTTCGATCGAACCCAGGTTAAGAACCACCGCTTTAGATTGTTAGTATGGACATAGACTTTTATATAACAAGCTACATATTTAATGAAAGATAATTACTGTAATTTTATATGAATTTGAAAGTCCATCCATCCATCCATCCATTTTCTACCGCTTATTCCCTTCGGGGTCGCGAGGGGCGCTGGAGCCTATCTCAGCTACAATCGGGTGGAAGGCGGGGTACACCCTGGACAAGTCACCACTTCATCGCAGGGCCAACACAGATAGACAGACAACATTTACACTCACATTCACACACTAGGGCCAATTTAGTGTTGCCAATCAACTTATCCCCAGGTGCATGTCTTTGGAGGTGGGAGGAAGCCGGAGTACCCGGAGGGAACCCACGCAGTCACGGAGAGAACATGCAAACTCCACACAGAAAGATCCCGAACCCGGGATTGAACCCAGGACTACTCAGGACTTTCGTATTGTGAAGCAGACGCAGTAACCCCTCTACCACCGTGCTGAAAGTAATTTAAGAAAACAGAAAATGCTATGTATAATTAATTTGGTATTTTTCTGTAAAAAAAAAATAGAAATATACATAGTTTGTCATTACTGGCATATCACTTAAAATAACAGGCGGATTGTTTATTTACAGATAATGTCTTCAATTCTACAGTTTTATAAACCATTTAAAAAAATAGAGTGAGTAAATTAACCATAAAAATAGGATTTTTTTTACAATGTAAAGCACTTTGAGTCACTAGAGAAAAGCGCTATATAAATATAATTCACTTCACTTCAACATTCAAACTATTCTTACATTCATACTACATTCTATCAGCATTGGAGCATTCACACGCAATTCCTTCAGCGTGCCTCTTTTAGTTGTGTGTGTTTTTTAATGGGTCTGTTTTAGTTTAGTTTTAGTGCGTCAACGTGGACGTCACACAACGTGTGCGTGCATGTGTGTAAGTTGAGCATGCACTGTTATTGTTTGGGTGTGTGTGTAGTAGTACAACAGAAAAGTTTGCATCCTCAGTTGAGATGGCACTGATGCTTTTGGATGCGGTGTGCAGGTGTACCTAATATTTAGGTGATCTGATGGCTGCATGAAAGGTGTGTGTTGATAATCGATGAAGGTATAGTTATCATCATCATCGTCATCATTACCACCTCGCATGTGAGGGAGAGCTCTCTTGGTGGGAGGGGGGGGGAGTGAAGCAGTGAGAGAGGAGGGGGTGGAGGGGGGCAACCAGCCATCCTGCCTGCCTATTGATCTCCAAACATCTGGAACACGTCATATTTGTTTTTACAAGGCAAAAAAAAAAAAAGAAAAAAAGAAAAAAAAAACGGGTGAGGGGGGTGGGAGCTCGGCGATCGCTCTGCATGCATGGAGGAGTGAGACAGCATCACCATCAGCACCAAGAAGCAGGACACCGCCGGAGCACTTGACACCTTCCTTCCACGGTGTGTGTCGTGTGTGCGAATCTGGCTCTGCAGGCCGATCTATGGCGTCTTGATCCAGTGCAGAGGCTGGCGCAAAGGATCGAATAAAAGCAGCAATCGAGGAGGAGGAGCGGATTTTAATCCAATTTGGTACTTAGTCGGGGGTGGGAGGGTGTTTTTTTTTTTTTTTTTTTTTTTTGTGGTTTGTTTGTTTTTTTGGTGGGAGGGCAAGAGGTTTGGCGCGGCGATGGACTGGCATGGCATGGCTCGCCTCGGATTCTTCCTGTGGGCTCTGCTGCATGGAATGTGGGGACTGAGCGCCGCCTGCCCGGAGTCCTGCACCTGCGCCGTCTCCACGATTGTTTGCGTCCATCCCGAACCGGGCATCAAGGATTTCCCGCTGCTGACGCTGGACGAGATGGAGAACATCAACGAGATGTGAGTGCATGTGTGTGTGTGTGTGCGTGTGCGTGTGAAGTTATTAGGACGCCACCTTTTTTTTTGGGGGGGGGGGGGGGGGGGGGGGGGGGATGACGACGACGATGATTGCACGTCGGAAAGGATAAACCACGTGACGCGTTATCGCCTCTTTCTGCTAATATCCCACGCAATGTGGATCGTGTCGTCACGGCGGACACGTGAAATCGTGCGAGGTGTTTGGTGGGGATGCGCGTGCCACTAGCGGCGATGTTGCTGCTGCGCGCGTGCGTGTGCGCGGAGCGCGCGTGCGTAATGGTCGTGCGGTGCGCGCCCATTTACTAAGCAGCTATTTAAAAAAATAAAAATAAAAATAAATAAAGTGAACACCGTGCATCTCCACCCCGCTTAAAGGGTGACACATGATATTGCGCGGCTAAGGCTATATAGCGCCGTGCATGTGCGTCAGTGTGGGCGCGCGTGTGTGCAGAGGCGTGCGCAGACAGCGTGACATACGTGTCGCATGGCGAGTAAAAACGTTGCGTGAGAGATTCATGTATAGACATGCACTATTTCAAACTGGATTTGAAGTGAAGTGAAGTGAATTATATTTATATAGCGCTTTTCTCTAGTGACTCAAAGCGCTTTACATAGTGAAACCCAATATCTAAGTTACATTTAAAGCAGTGTGGGTGGCACTGGGAGCAGGTGGATAAAGTGTCTTGCCCAAGGACACAACAGCAGTGACTAGGATGGCGGAAGCGGGAATCGAACCTACAACCCTCAAGTTGCTGGCACGGCCGCTCTACCAACCGAGCTAATTTTTATTTCTTTAACCCAAACCATTAACGGTCAGGCAATATTCTCATTTCTTGTAGAGTGGGAAACAATTTGCCCGACATGAAATAGTTTAAATATTGCAGTAATAATAAACTGTACAACCAATGCAAAAAGTAATACTCATGACTGGGGTGCAAGTTTAAACAGAAGTACTTCGATTTATGAACTTAATCGGTTCGTAAACTGAAAAGTTTGTACAGGGCTCGAAAGGGCACGTGATTTCGCAGTGCATTGTGGGTTCCTGCTAACCTGGTTCTCGCCAGATCCTTGTAGTTCGCTGAGCTCCACACAAGGATCTGGGCTTGAGGGCATTGCAAACTCCTTCAAGATGGCAAAAAATAATGAACTGATCAGGATCGCGGGGCGGGATTTCATAGACGCGACGTAGCGCCGAAGCGACTGTTTGATTCAAACAACAATGGCGGCACGCCGCGAGGAGTCGTGTGCTGACATTGATTCTGTTATTGCAACTGTTTTGCGATATCGATCGTCCACTGACATTGCTGCGTTGTTTCAGTAAAAGCATACTTGCCAACCTTGAGACCTCCGAATTCGGGAGATTGGAGGGGTGGGGGGTGGAGGTTGGGCTGGGTCGAGGGGGCGGTGCCGGGGGGTGGGGTTAAGGGGAAGGAGTATATTTATAGCTAGAATTCACTGAAATCAAAGTATTTCTTATATATATATTATATTATATATATTCGTATATATATATTACAGTAAACAGTAATGAAAACACAGTTGTTCTATTAACTGTACTGAACTTGCTGCTTACTTTAAAAAAAACAAACACTTACCTTTCAGTATTTGAGTAGCTTTTGTTCTGCCATTTGAGTACTGGCGAGCGATCTCTGAATCCGGGAACATATCCTTCACAGATTTGTTGAAAACATCCGCAAATGAGAACGGAATGATGGGAATCCGGATGTTGTGTGTCAGTGTATTGTAATAATCCCAGGAATGTAGGCTCATACGACTTCTTTGTTTGTCTTGTCTTTATTGCACAAGATGTAATTCAACCACACAACAGCTCCAATGTGTGTCTATCCCTTTCCCCGGCAAAACTCGAACACCCACTTCCTATTAACAACGTCACTTCCCTATCTCTCCCGGAAGTCCCGCTTCCCAGCCAAAGTCATTGGCTAACACACTGTAGCCAGCCGCTACAGTATTAACGTGCCGGCTGGAATAAACATACACTGAGAAATAGCTCCGTGCCTGCCTACTTTATGGGTTATAGATAAACCAGTATATTTTGTAAAGCGATAACGGAGACCTTTATAATAGTCTCCTTTTCAGGTGAGAGAGGACGCGAAAGGCAGTGCCTTTAAGGCACGCCACCAATATAGTTGTCTGGCTGGAAATCGGGAGATTTTCGGGAGAATGGTTGTCCCGAAATTCGGGAGTCTCCCGGAAAATTCGGGAGGGTTGGCGAGTATGGTAAAAGTTCTAAATATGCTAAAGGTTTTAAGTGTTGTATAAGTGTGCCATTGTCTACTGTCACAATCGAGGTGGGAGGGATAAAACTAGCTTTTATAGAATTCCTAAGGTTATATCTGGACAGGGAGAAATGACTAAAACGAAGAGTGAACGTCAAAGGCGAGCATGGATTGCTACAATTAACCGAGCAAATGTGACGTGCTATGAACATCTTCGTGTTTGTCGGGCTCATTTCATTTCAGGTACCGTATTTTCCGGACTGTAAGGCGCATCATTTTTTTTTTCTTCAAAACTCGACAGTGCGCCTTATAACCCGGTGCGCCTAATGTACGAAATAATTATGGTTTTACTTACCGACCTCGAAGCAATTTTATTTGGTACACTGTGTAATGATGAGTGTGACCAGTAGATGGCAGTCAAACATAAGAGATACGTGTGGACTGCAATATGATGGCAATATGACTCAAGTAAACATCACCAACATTTTATATGTTCCATTGAAGATATAGAACATTACACATGGCACTCAAAAATCTATCAAAATATTTGAGTACAACTTTGGTAAGCTATGAAGCCGCACCGCTTGAAGGATTGTTGGTGCATTAAAACATACAAGTATTATTATGGTGTGTGTATAAGGTAAGACATATTATCTGGCGTTTTGTTTCGCAATAATATGCAAAAGCAACTTTTCTTACCTTCTGGTACCTGCTGATCTGCATTTGGGATCTGCATAAATCCTGAAAAATTGCGCGCTTCTGCCTTTGTAGTCCGTCTCGATAAGCTTCTTCCTTTTCTCTACCTTCCGCTGTTGCCATTTCTAATATAAAGTAGTGTAAAGTTCTTACTTATATCTGTCAGTAAACTCGCCATGAAAGCGCTAAAACATACCGGTGTAGTGGGTTTACATTATTCACCCAAGGAACTTTAGTTATTAGAGTGTTCCAGTCGGACGTTTTTTCACGGGACACATCGTTGTTGTTGTTTCCAGATGAGGAGATGCTGCGCCGTTATTGATTTAAGTAAAGTCTGAATGTTATTAAAACAGTTAGCTCCATTTTTGGACCCTTTTTCCACTCCTGTCCTTGCACGCTACACCGCTACAACAAAGATGACGGGGAGAAGACGCTGCCGGAAGTGAGCCACGGTAATGAGACCGCCCACAAAACAACGCATCTGGATGCGACTGTCAGAAAGCGGCTTGAATATGATCTGTAAAACATAATCTATGCAACATTTTGACCAAAGAACTACCATTACATGTTATGTAGACCACAAGGAAGTGTTTTCACTTTAGAAAAAAAATATAATAGGACTCCTTTAATGCGCCTTATAATCCGGTGCGCCTTATATATGAAAAAAGACCATTCATCGGCAGTGCGCCTTATAATCCGCTGCGCCCTATGGTCCAGAAAATACGGTAGTTACGAACGTTCTATAGGTAAAAATGAATGTAAAATAAATTTGACAGCCCCGCTTTGCATTAACTTGATGTGCTTGGTCGAAGAACTTTGATAGTTGGTGTACTGATAGAAATTGACTTCCACATAAAACAAAAGTGAAGCTACACGAGAACATCATTCTCCCAATCCTGCCTTATAGTCACAGTCAGCTGAGATGACCTCAGATTTGTCATCCGTGATTATCCAGGGTGTCAAACTTGGCTACGATAATTTCTGTGAGTTCTTGACTCTTGCCTTGACGACACGATGTCCACTCGGTTAGTGCTGAAAAACACAAACATCACAAACAAAGCGGTCGTAGCTTTCAAGGCTCTTATCGTTTTGAAAGTCATATAAAGTGTAAAATGGGCTGGGTTGAAAATTTAAGTCGTTCACAAAGTCCGGGTATGAGACATCGGGGAATATGTCGTGGTCTCTGCTCCACTCAGACTTGTCGATCTGGTAGAGATCTTTACATCCAATTACGTCTGTTTTCTCCTTGTAACAACAAAGGGACTTCTAATCCAATGACACGCAGTATTTCTGCATCGTATCACAGCTTGTGCAAGGTTATTTTCTTCAGACTAGTTCCTTGGTATCATGATGGTGCTCGCCCTTCAAAATGGATTCCGGATATGCATTGTGGGGTACTTCTGGGAAAAATCCGAACCTCTCTGTGGAATTGACCCATACGAGCACGTCCAACGGACAAGAGATTTGAGTAAGCTACCGCCATTGTCGAAGCCAAACTTGTATTTTGTTAAAGGAGTCAGTTTTTATTAGAATTTCAGAATGCAAAATCTGTTAAAGCTCATTGTCCTCCGCTCAAATTGTGTGTAATCAACGGCTTTCATCTCTTATTTGTTCGAGATGGAGTGAGGGTGCCCAGCCTCATTTCAAAGGCAGTTTTCCCCGAAAAACAACAACCCCCTTATTACTTTTAAACACTTTGATCACTGTGCTACTACTCCGAAAATATTACTCACTCATTTTTGTCCTTAGCCATGACTAAAAGTAAAAAGTAAAAGTTTGATTCCAGTTTACCTGTTATGGTTTACAGAGGGGAGATGACGGCAAAGACACCAGGGTTTGTTCTAGCTCTATGTATTTTATTATATATATTAAAATATATATAGTAATCAAACAATTATAATAATAACTACACAAAACGGAGTGTGAACTAATATCCAGAAGGGGTGTATGGTGGAAGGCTATGTGTATGAATAATTAGCTGTTGAGTCTTACCAAATGTTGAAACAAGGAGAAGGAATGAGGCAGGAAAGGCAGTCCATGGGGCAGGCAGAAGATCCAGGGCAAGAGAGAGGCGTCAGAGTCCGTGTTCAGGCGAGGGTCGAGGATCGAGCAAGGCAGTCCAAAACCACGGGGGAAACAACGGGAGATAACAAAGGGGGAGACTCGGGAAGGCAGGTATACAAAGAGGTAAACTATGTTCCCGCATGGATCCTTGGGTCCACTTGTCCTTTATCCAGTTCACCCTCATCAGTCCCAGGTGTGCAGATTGCCGATTGTCTGCAGGCGTGTCGCTGCGTGGGCGTGTTGCGCTCAGCGTGAGCGGGGGCGTGTCCGGGCGAGCAGCCAGAGGAGGAACTGTGACACTCAGTTGCAGGAGGGAAGCGGGTTCGAGTCCGCGCCGTGACAGTACCAGTCTAAAAAATGCGGTGAACACACCAACATGTACCAGGTGATGGCGTTAAAAGTTATGTTTGATCGTCTCACGGCTGCTATTCAAGCTCTTCGCCCTCTTCTTGTTAGCTTCATAACCCCTCTTCCTTCGGCTTTGCTTTCACGCTGGAAATGAGAAAAATCTCACGGAATCCTTTTTTTTTTTTTTTTCCTGAAGCGATCATGCGCACGATTGTGACAGTTAATGATGCCGCATGTTCGCGCCATGTTTTGAACCTGTTAAAGAAAAAAAAAAAGAACTTAAAGTACCAGTAGAGTGGAAAAACAAGTTGATTTTATATGCTTAATTGTGTTTCATTGTATCCATTAAACCATATCCAATTGTATTTTATTTTACCGTCGAAACATCACAAAATGCCATTTTAAATTTCCTGCTCCAAACATCTTTGGAAATTTCTGTAGATTCGAGGTCGGATGATGTCATTGGAGGAACTCTTCTGCTCTCTGACCATATCATCAGATCAGTCATACTAGATATATGCAAAGATTGGAAAGAGATGTGATGTCTTATCAATCACAATCCTTTTTAAAACAAGAACACATAAGCTTGTTTTTTTTATGCATTCGAAATCGTAAATAAATAGCTACCAAATGAGTCAACAGATCGAGGGGCCTCTATTGCAGTGTTTTTCAACCACTGTGCCGCGGCACACTCATGTGCTGTGAGATACAGTCTGGTGTGCCGTGGGAGATTATCTAATTTTACCTATTTTGGTTAAAAATATTTTTTGCAAACCAGTAATTATAGTCTGCAAATGATGTGTTGTTGTTGAGTGTCGGTGCTGTCTTGAGCTCGGCAGAGTAACCGTGTAATACTCTTCCATATCAGTAGGTAGCAGCAGGTAACTAATTGCTTTGTAGATGTCGGAAACAGCGGGAGCAGGGCCGGCCCGTGGCATAGGCCGTATAGGCAAATGCCAAGGGCGCCGTCCATCAGGGGGCGCCACGCCAGTGCCACAAATGTTGGGAGAAAAAAAAAAAAAAAAAAAAGTTGGTACTATTATTTCTAAATACAAAAAATAATCCCACGTTAATTAAAATGCAAAGTAAAGCCTATTTAATAGAAATATTATTTGATACAACATTACGCCCCCCCCCCCCTCGATCCCTTCCCGTATCGTGACTCTTTTTGGACGTCCCCACATCAAAAAATCAACACAAGATGCCAAAACTGTCAGGTGCCCAGGGAAGAAAAAAGAGAAAAGAAGAGGAGGAGAAACGAGAAAAGACAGAGGTAGCAGGTAGGTAACGTTAGCCTACATGAAATGATTTGTCTGTTACAGAATGTGATAGTAACCTGGCTTTTTAGCATTAAGCTAATGTTACATGATTCGGCAATTGCTAATCAATAAATAGCTAGTTCTGTTTTAACGTCGGGTTAATATTGTGGAGGGGGCTAAATTGTTATGGAAAATAATAATGTAACGTTAGGTAATTACAGTACTCCCACTTTACATTCCTCAGGGACATTTCTTTCTTTCTTTAGTTTATTTGGAACATGAACACACTTACATCATAATACATCACACAATTTCATATCATTTCATTTGACATCATGCCCAAAAAGGAGTAGGAAGAAGCAAAGCTTATTTAATCCTACCTCTTTCCCACTTCAAAGCGTTTACAAATATATAGAATCATTTACTGACCTTTTTATATAATAAAATAACATCTATGAGTTAGTATACAACAGTTTTGTACTATGTAATTAATTAATTAATTCAGTCATTATTAACATACTGAGATGAAGAATATCTTATTTTCAATAAGGTTGAAAGTATTTCTCATGATTCTTCTTCTTTGTACTCTGTAAGCACTATTATTTTGAACAACCTCTTAAACTGGATCATATCAGTACATTTTTTAACTTTTTTACTTAATCCATTCCATAATTTAATTCCACATACTGATATGCTAAAAGTTCTAAGTGTTGTACATGCATATAAATGTTTGTATTAGATCTTTTAAGCAGGTGTTTTTTGTTTACATTGTTATTGCCTTCTGGTTAGCTAATGTTTGCCCTGCAGGTAATAGTCACTTTTCCACCCCTTTATATAGTAGGTATAGTTGTAAGTAAAAAAAAAAGGTCAAAGACAAAGCTATTCGGGTTCTTGTGAGTATATACACTTCACTGCCGATGTGGGGGGGCGCCACCTAAAATCTTGCCTAGGGCGTCAGATTGGTTAGGGCCGGGCCTGAGAAGAGGCAGTGTGTAGGTAAAAAGGTGTCTAATGCTTTAACCAAAAAAAAAAAAAAAGGTGAGTGCCCCTAAGAAAAGGCATTGAAGCTTAGGGAAGGCTATGCAGAACAAAACTAAAACCTAACTGGCTACAAATTAAACAAAAACAGAATGCTGGACGACAGCAAAGACTTACTGCGGAGCAAAGATGACGTCCACAATGTACATCCGAACATGACATGACAATCAACAATGTCCACACAAAGAAGGATAAAAACAACTGAAATATTCTTGATTGCTAAAACAAAGTAGATGCGGGAAATATCGCTCAAAGGAAGACGTGAAACTGCTACAGGAAAATACCAAAAAAAGAGAAAAAGCCACCAAAATAGGAGCGCAAGACAAGAACTAAAACAGTACACACAGGAAAACATAAAAAAACTCCAAATAAGTCACGGTGTGATGTGACAGGTCGTGACAGTACACCTACTTTGAGACAAGAGCTATAGTGACGCATGCTTGGTTATGGTTTAAACGACTTTTTACTGTCAACCGAGTTTCGTTTTTTAATGATTTCTGCTGGTGGTGTGCCTCCGGATTTCTTCAATGCAAAAAATGTGCCTTGGCTCGAAAAAGGTTGAAAAACACTGCTCTATTGCGCCCATAAAACCATCTAAAAACATCCACAAACCGTCAACAATATTCCATTTACATGTGGTGACCTGAAAATGAACCAAATATCAGCGATATTGTTCTAATAAGCGTTAAGCCTATTTTAGCTGCACATTGATAGCAGTAAGCTAACTACTAGCTTATGCTGCTATTATTGACACGCTAAGCCAGCGGCTGCTTTTGTTTCATTTTAAACTTGTTAAAAGTTATTTCGAGATTATAATTCATGCATCTCTCACCTGGTAGTAGACAAATGTGGCCATGGACCGAGAGGCTGGTTGACTTTAACATCCATCGAGATGGCAAAAAAGGCGCTGTTGTTGCGGCAATTTTTTTTAACTGTTTGTGAGGATTCTGATAGATTCTTCATCTAAACAGGATTATGTTAATATCCCTGTAGAAGTTGCTTCCCAGCAGTTCCACTGTTAGACACAGCACCGGAGCCAAGCGTGCAGTTTTTAACCAGGTTTTAATGTACATAGATTTTATCACAAGTTTCCCCTCCAGCAGGACGTGACTTTTCAGCCACGTCGGTATCCTCTCTCCCCTCCTGATCCCGGCCGCTTACTGTTAAAGACAACAGATGATTAGATTAACACGTACCACCTGTGAAATCTAATCACCTGCCAGCTGTGTCTCGCCGTCAGCCCATGCCCCGCCCCTATCCGATGGTGCGCTGGCCACTCCTCCCTCCACAATCCCTTTGGTCGGCATTCTTCGATAGGTGTTTGTTTTATTATGGTTTATTACGGTTATTTTGAATGTTTAGCTTCTCGCAATGCTGCTGATGTGTTTCAATAAAGCTGCATCCGTTTAGCACTCGGCTTCTAAACTGTATTGCTCATCCTCCTTGTATTCAGTCTCAAATATATGAGGGTCTGAATCATCATTTTCCCAAGTAATCGTTTTTGACTCTCATAAAGTCTGCTTGAGTAGCATTGTTGTTGATGGGGAAGATATCTGTGGTTGCCCCCTCTTTGTCACGGATCACGTGACTGGCTTGCTCATTATCTTCTGAAAATGGCTCGGGAATCTCCATGAGCTTGATACTATTTTTATCATATCTATTAATTAATAAACTTTGGAAGTCTTTTGGTGTTATAAATCATATATATATATATATATGATAACTTCGATATAGATGCAAATAGATTTTCCATTATAGTGGTAACTTAAGCACAATAAACAATTGGTAACCCCACTTAAAATGCTGCATGAGACACTGCACATTGATACAGTTCTGTAGAAACGATTGTCTTCTGTGCAAATTTAAAGAAAGTGAACAGTGTGTGTTTCACTGCAATACTGTCAGTCTTTGAAGTTTGTATTTTGGTTTGTTGAAGCTGTTTCATTTTCAATTGAAACATTATTTTTCTATCGATACACAGTGATGGCTTGAAGGCAGGGAGGAGTAACTCAACCCTCTTGAACAGTTTGTATGGTTTGTTGAGTTAGCACCGGATTAATATGTGGAAATGGCAAATGAGGTAGTTGATACATATAATAGTTTTTATTAGGGATGTCCGATAATGGCTTTTTGCCGATATCCGATATTCCGATATTGTCCAACTCTTTAATTACCGATACCGATATCAACCGATACCGATATCAACCGATATATACAGTCGTGAAATTAACACATTATTATGCCTAATTTGGACAACCAGGTATGGTGAAAATAAGGTACTTTAAAAAAATAAAATAAAAATAAAATAAGATAAATAAATTAAAAACATTTTCTTGAATAAAAAAGAAAGTAAAACAATACAAAACAGTTACATAGAAACTAGTAATTAATGACAATTAGTAAAATTAACAGTTAAAGGTTAGTACTATTAGTGGACCAATCATGTGTGCTTACGGACTGTATCCCTTGCAGACTGTATTGATATATATTGATATATAATGTAGGAACCAGAATATTAATAACAGAAAGAAACAACCCTTTTGTGTGAATGAGTGTGAGGGAGGTTTTTTAGGTTGGTGCACTAATTGTAAGTGTATCTTGTGTTTTTTATGTTGTTTTAATTAAAAAAAAAAAAAAAAAAAAAAAAAAAAAGGATACCGATAATAAAAAAAACGATACCGACAATTTCCGATATTACATTTTAGCGCATTTATCGGCCGATATTTCTAGTTTTTATTTATGCGTTTTTTGTTAAATTCTAGATGAACTTTGACTTAAAGTTTAATTGCTTTGTAGATACACTGAGATTAAGTCTGAGTTCATTGTGTTCTTCACGGTGTTTTTGAAACCCCACCAATTTTTTCCTCTGAATTTTCAACTAACTTGAAGTGTTTTTGTCAAAATGATTATTTGTGATATGTACATTGTCAGAATGTGCTTGTTCTATTTTGGGCCGAAGTAAAACAAAGAAAACAATCTGAAGTTGTAGTAGTTGTATTTTTAAGTTATTATGCCATGATTTTACCAGTCCGGCCCACGTGGGAATAGATTTACCTCCATGCGGCCCCTGAGCTAAAATGAGTTTGGCCCCGTTTACACTGCACTCCCAGTCTGATTTGATTTGCCCTCAAGTAACACAGATCTGATTTTTTTGCCAATCTAAACGATCCAAAGTGCTTTATATCTGTTCTTATGGCATCAGATTCAGGCCACATCAGGAGGTAGTTCTGAATACGATTGTGTCAAGGCTGCGTCGTGTGAGACGACGGAGGTTGTAGTGATTTTTAAATGCAGATGAACGAGGAGGCGGCATGCAGTAAAAAAAGGGTATTTAATGATTAAACAAAAAGTGAGAGCGACAGGGAAGTGCTCTGACTGGATAGACTATAAAGGAAACAAAATGAAATGCTAGAACACAGTAAAAACACTTACAAAGAATGTGGAGCAGACGGCGTCCACAAAGTACGTGCATACTTGAGGTCAGCATGGAAAGAATTATCAACAGTGACCAGTGAATAATGTCCCGACAACCAAATAGTGTCGCAAGCTCAATTTATATGGTGTTAATTACCAACAGAAACCAGGTGAGGGGAAAAGTGCTCAAAGGCAGGCGTAAAGCTGCTGCAGGAAAGGAGAAAACAGGAAGTGAAAAACCACAAAATAAGAGTGCAAAACAGGAACTAAAACTGCACACAGAAAAATACCATGAAACGGCATTATCTGATAAAACAGATCATGACAGATTGGAGTCTGATCTTTTCAAATGTGACTTCAGTCTAAACGCTATGCGACCTGAATCAGTTTTTTTTGTCAGCTTTGGGCGAGCTACGTTATTCGTGTGCCCCGTAAAGACGCAGTCGCCAGCGGAAATTGATATTTAATCACAACACCCGGTTGTGGTTTCTGTTTAAGGCGACCACATTTTCTGTGTATCACTTACTTAATAGTGCGCAAATAATAGGATATATGTAATATTTGAATATATATTTTCATTCTGAAGAAATTGCGATTGTTGAAGGACCTTTGGAAAACGTTGTTATTTTTTGCAAATATTAGCTCATTTGGGATTTGATGCCTGCAACATGTTTAAAAAAAGCTGGCACAAGTGGCAAAAAAGACTGAGAAAGTTGAGGAATGCTCATCAAACACTTATTTGGGACATCCCACAGGTGAACAGGCTAATTGGGAACAGGTGGGTGCCATGATTGGGTATAAAAGCAGCTTCCATGAAATGCTCAGTCATTCACAAACAAGGATGGGGCGAGGGTCACCACTTTGTGAACAAATGCGTGAGCAAATTGTAAGCGATGATATTACGGACATTCGATCCCTCAGGCGGTACTGCATCAAAAAGGGACATCAGTATGTAAAGGATATCACCACATGGGCTCAGGAACACTTCAGAAAACCACTGTCAGTAACTACAGTTGGTCGCTACATCTGTAAGTGCAAGTTAAAACTCTACTATGCAAAGCGAAAGTCATTTATCAACAACACCCAGAAACACAGCCGGCTTTGCTGGGCCCGAGCCCATCTAAGATGGACTGATGCAAAGTGTAAAAGTGTTCTGTGGTCTGACGAGTCCACATTTTAAATTGTTTTTGGAAACTGTGTCCTCCGGAACATAGAGGAAAATAATCATCCAGATTTTTATAGGCGCAAAGTTCAAAATCCAGCATCTGTGATGGTATGGAGGTGTATTAGTGCATAAGGCATGGGTAACTTACACATCTCTGAAGGCACCATTAATGCTGAAAGGTCCATACAGGTTTTGGAATAACATATGTTGCCATCCAAACAAAATTATCATGGACGCCCCTGCTTATTTCAGCCATTGAAAATGTGTGGCACATTATGAAGCCTAAAATACCTCAATAGAGACCCCGGACTGTTGAACAACTTAAGCTGTACATCAAGCAAGAATGGGAAATAATTCCACCTGAAAATCTTAAAAAATGTGTCTCCTCAGTTCCCAAATGTTTACTGAGTGTTGTTAAAAAGAAAGGCCATGTAACACAGTGGTAAAAATGCCCCCATGCCAACTTTTTTGCAATGTGTTGCTGCCAGTAAATTCTAAGTTATTGATTATTTGCAAAAAAAAAATATGTTTCTCAGTTCGAACATTAAATATCTTGTCTTTGCAGTCTATTCAATTGAATATAAGTTGAAAAGGATTTGCAAATCATTGTATTTTGTTTTTATTTACGAATTACACAATGTGCCAAATTTACTGGTTTTGGATTTCGTATACCAAGTAGAACTATTAAGTACACAGGAACACACATAACAGAGGCAAAGCAATGCAATAGTTTGTGACATGGATGAAATAAAAAAGACGCCTGTGGTGTATATATAAAGAATGTAACTCACACAGTGTGTCGTACAGATACATAAAAAAATATTATCAAATTTCTCATTAGTAATTAAATTCAGAGGGGTAGCATAATTTCTGTCTCCAAGGGGGTCGTGATGGAAAATAATTGAGAAGTTCTGCGTTGAAGCAAGTGGAGATCTTTTACATTATTGACAGTCAGTGTAAAAAGAAGTTTGCTACTACTGTTGGGCAAATTACTTTAAAAAGTATTTTGGTTAGATTACAAAATAAAGTACTGTAATTGAATTAGTAATGGACTTACTAATTGCGACTTACTAATTACTCCTCAGCCTTCCCGGTAAGGTGTATTCAGGTGTACTGAAGAGGAGGCTACGCCGGATAGTCGAACCTATAGAGCGGAATATACGTTAGGTCAGGAAAAAACACAGATGCTATTTCATCCCTACAAGCCTGTTTCTCAGGTTTCCCTGCTCTTCAGGGGATTTTATATACTTCAATAAAATCCCCTGAAGAGCAGGGAAACCTGACCTAACGTATATATATATATATATATATATATATATATATATATATATATATATATAGTCAAGGTTTCTGTTGCTTATCTGTTATACAGTGCTCAATACTGGGGTAGAGCGAATAAACATTATATATATACATATATATATATATATATATATATATATATATATATATATATATATATATATATATATATATATATATATATATATATACACAGTACATATACAGCCCGGCCAAATGTGTTTGGTTAAACCACTAATTGTAACATAAACTAGCCGGTGGCGTTCTTGTTGAATTTTTTCTTTAAAAAAATGTTACTGTGAGGAAGTTGCAAACAGCAACTTTATTTCTTACAATGCTTACTCTCACCAAGTTTTGAGCAAATCAGTGACTTGCAAAAACGCTCCTGTATGGCATTCTGACAACAAAATTGCATTTGTGTCCAAATAATTGGGTCTTTTCTTAAGCAAAATGTATGTATACAATCAAAAAATTCCGTGTTTATAATCATGATTAATCACAATTCAAGAACGTGATCCATTCATCCATCCATTTTCTGCCGTTTGTCCCTTTCGGGGTCGCGGGTGATGCTGGGGCCTATCCCAGCTGCACTCAGGCGGAAGGTGAGGTACACCCTGGACAAGTCGCCACTTCATCGCATTAGAAAATTAATCACTTGACACCCCTAATTCAAACGTTAACCAATAACCTCACCGCTCCGCCCCTTCCAAAGAAATACCCAAATAACCCCTCTGTGATGAAAGTACAGCACACTCACCTTGTAATTGTTGACAAGTGCATAAAGAATCTGACCACTGTACAGTAAAAGTATTGACTGTTTTACCTTTCATTGTGCACTCACCAGGATCTCGCATGATTTGCCGAAATATTCGCCCAACTTCACCAACCACAACAAGTCAACCTTTTTACATTCTTGACTGTTCATAAAAGTGTAATTAGAAGTTAACTACAGCATGAAAAATGGATTCAGCCTTTTATGACGTTGAAGAAAGTCGGGGCTTTTTAACATTCTTGACTAAAGCGTGAAGAGGTTACCAGTATGACCTCATCCATAACCACAGCTGGACTTCCTGTTGCTGTGCCACTTTTCTGTAGATTTTTTCAAAGGGTGCAAACAAGGTCGCTATGTGGTTAATATAATCAATGACTTCCTAATGGAGTGCATATAAAATTGTTGAAGATGGCTGCCGTCATGCAGTAACCGGTATTTGTCAGCGCCATGCATATACCGCATTTTTCGGAGTATAAGTCACACCGGAGTATAAGTCGCACCTGCCGAAAATGCATAATAAAGAAGGAAAAAAACATATATACTGTAAGTCGCACTGGAGTATAAGTCGCATTTTTTGGGGAAATGTATTTGATAAAATCCAACACCAAGAATAGACATTTGAAAGGCAATTTAAAATAAACAAAGAATAGTGAACAACAGGCTGAATAAGTGTACGTTATATGAGGCATAAATAACCAACTGGTATGTTAACGTAACATATTATGGTAAGAGTCATTCAAATAACTATAACATATAGAACATGCTATACGTTTACCAAACAATCTGTCACTCCTAATCGCTAAATCCCATGAAATCTTATACGTCTAGTCTCTTACGTGAATGAGCTAAATAATATTATTTGATATTTTACGGTAATGTGTTAATAATTTCACACATAAGTCGCTCCTGAGTATAAGTCGCACCCCCGGCCAAACTATGAAAAAAACTGCGACTTATAGTCCGAAAAATACGGTACACACTAAAAATGCTGGGTTATTTTGATAACCCAATTTATGAGTTGCGAGTGTTGGGTTAAATTTTGGAGTTATTTTTATGAAGAGAAATCCATTTTTTGGGTTATAAGGGTATTATTTTAACTCAATTTCTGGGATTTCAAAACTATGAACCATTTTTGGGTTGTTTTTCAATGAGTAACGCATTTTTGGGTTAAAGGTTTTTTTTTTTTTAAAGTACTTTTTTCTTGAAGGGAATTTTATTAAGGATTAATCTCATTAACATTATTTACAATCACACATTTTATGTACATGAAAATATTTGAGCATGCTGTATAGAACTACTAATGTCATGATCTGTTAAGTTTGTTTAGTTTTTGACTCCCTCAGTTCCTGTTTTCAGCACCCCTGATAAGATAGGGTAGGATAGGACTTAAATGTCATTCCACAAGTACAACAAAACGATTTTTTTTCAGCACAAACCCGTTCAAGATTAGACAAACAAACAGTGTACAGGGTTACAGAACAGGAATGCCACGAGGCGCCCCGTAAAAGATGGGAAAAAGGTCAAACGCTGGGGAAGAAGATGAGTAAAAAAAATACAAGGGTGCCCAGTCTAGAGTGGGAAAAAACCTCCATGCTATGCACACATAAACATGTTACATATAATCACGACAACTCGCAACAGAGGGGGGGGAGTTGGTACCCCGGAGGTCGACTGCTGCTATGAAGCGCTGCCAGCGGTCCATCACCCCGAAGGGAAATCAAGCGGTGGGGAAGGCGTGGGGTGGGTGAGGGAGGGGGTGTGTGTACATGCCCATTGTCTTGGGTGTGTTGATGTAGTGTCCATAGGCCTGGGGCCGTTCTGCATGCAAGCAAAAATTCGACTCCAGGTGTCGTTGAGGAGGGAGGGAGGTCAAAAGCGTCCATCGTTGAGGAGTCCTCGGGGGATGTTTTCAGAACAGCCTGCTCCTGTTGTCGCAGCGTCAAGGCCATTCGAGGGAGTCAAATCGTAGATTAGGATTTTTGTTTTTACGCGCCATGTCTGATGTTTAGATTTGGAGGACAGCGCAAAGAAAGAGGCTTCAAAAAAGTGTAGACAAGGAAAAGAAGGGAGCGTAAAAAATGTGACCGCCCTCACCCCCTGGGTTTGTGTTTTAGTTGCCATGACTGCAGATTGTTTTCACCTGCCTCTGATTAGTGTTCGGGATGCTCACCTGCTCCTGGGCACTAATCAGAGAGCTACTTATTCCCTGCTTTTCGCCACACTCAGTCTGGCTTTCTTATTTGCTTCCACATAACAGTTACGACGGCTACTAATTTGATTCCTGAGCTAAGTTTCGCCTTTTAGTTTGCCTGTTTACATGCTAAGCTTTTCTTGTTCGCTATTCCGTTAGTTTCCCGCGCTATCAGCACGCTGGTGCTCTGTTGTTTGTATCCCGCACGATTTATGGACAATAAATCATTTCCTTACCTGTACCTTGCCTCCGTATTCCCGTCTCCATCCTGGGAGAACGATCCACGCAGTAAAATGCGACCCCGACTATGACCATACACTGTTCTTGTAAAAAAAAATGTCACTCACATCTTGCTTTTGAGTATATTTTAATGGAATAAAAATAATTTCGATCAGTAGTTGGGAAGGAGTAGGACAAACTAGCAGTAAAATTTATAATACATATAATTTATAATATAATTTATTTGTAAAATTGTGCAACCCAATAGTTAGGTCTGGAATAACCCAACATTGTAGTGAGTATAACTTAGCTTTTGTATGAAATAAATTAAACCCCATAGTTGGGTTATGAATCAACCAACATTGAGTTAGCATAAATCAACTTTTGGGTTAAATAACTCAACCCAATAGTTTGGTTGGAAATAACCCAACATTAAGTTATCATAACTCTACTTTTTGGTTAAATAATACAACTTTTTGGTTAAATAATTCAACGCAAAAGTTGGGTTGAAAAAATTTACCCAAAATGTTGAGTTAAAATAACTCAAATAAGGTGTTCGTCCTTTTTTGAACCAGCAGTCGGGTTGAAATTGGGTTATTTTTTAACCCAACATTTTTTGTGTGTGTAGTGCACAGCATTTACTTACCGTTTGTTCTTCTCTCTTACAGATACATCGCTAATCAAAACCAGCTGTTAAAACTCAACAGCGACACTTTGAGGCACTACATAAATCTACGGAACCTGTAAGTATTGCAAGTGTTGTGGTTCACGTATATTTGATATTGTGTGGAAGTCTTGGGCTGCTACTGGATTTGTTGTTTGATGATGACGTTAATGTCGACGTCCCCTGGAATGGCTATGGCTGAATGACGTCGACGTAAGCAGCGACTAAACGTTGCTTACACATTTGTTTTTGCCAGAGACGTGAGGAGAGCGGGTTATAATCTCATTTTTATTTAGGATAGCACGGTGGTCAGCAACCCGCGGCTCTTGAGCCGCATGCGGCTCTTTAGCGTCGCCCTAGTGCGGGGGTCGGCAACCCGCGGCTCTCGAGCCACATGCGGCTCTTTAGCGCCGCCCTAGTGGCTCTCTGGAGCTTTTTCAAAAATGTATGAAAAATGGAAAAAGATGAGGGGAAAAATATATATTTTTTGTGTTAATATGGTTTCTGTAGGAGGACAAACATGACACAAACCTCCCTAATTGTTATAAAGCACACTGTTTATATTAAACATGCTTCACTGATTCGAGTATTTGGCGAGCGCCGTTTTGTCCTACTAATGTTGGCGGTCCTTGAACTCACCGTAGTTTGTTTACATGTATAACTTTCTCTGACTTTCGAGGACGTGTTTTATGCCACTTCTTTTTCTGTCTCATTTTGTCCACCAAACTTTTAACGTTGTGCATGAATGCACAAAGGTGAGTTTTGTTGATGTTATTGACTTGTGTGGAGTGCTAATCAGACATATTTGGTCACTGCATGACTGCAAGCTAATCGATGCTAACATGCTATTTAAGCTAGTTATATGTACATATTGCATCATTATGCCTCATTTGTAGCTATATTTGAGGTCATTTAGTTTCCTTTAAGTCCTCTTAATTCAATTTATATCTCATGACACACTATCTGTATGTAATATGGCTTTTAATTTTTTGCGGCTCCAGACAGATTTGTTTTTGTATTTTTGGTCCAATATGGCTCTTTCAACATTTTGGGTTGCCGACCCCTGCCTTAGTGGCCCCCTGGACCTCTTTCAGAGATGTGTGAAAATGGAAAAATTTGAATAAAAATAAATAAATAAATTGTGTTTTAGTATATTTTCTGTAGGACAACAAACACGACACAAACCTTCCTAATTGTTAGAAATCCCAATGTTTATGTTATACATGAGTCACTGATGAGAGTATTTGGGAAGCACCGTTTTGTCCTACTAATTTTGGTGGCCTTTGAACTCATCGTAGTTTGTTTACATGTACTACTTTCCCCTACGCTTCCAAATAAAGACGTGTTTTATGCCACTCCTTTTTTGTCTCATTTTGTTCACCAAACATTTTATGCTGTGTGTGAATGCACAAAGGTGAGCTTTGTTGATTTTATTGATTTGCTGGAGTGCTTATCAGGCATATTTGGTCAATCCATGACTGCAAGCTAATCGATTCTAACATGCTATTTAGGCGAGCGGTATGTACATATTGCATCATTATGCCTCATTTGTAGGTATATTTGAGCTCATTTAATTTCCTTTACTTATGTCCTCTGTGTATTGAATTTGTATTTGCATGTCTCATGATATATCATATGTATGTAATATTGGCTGCATTTCTCATAGTTGTTTGTGTGCCATGTTGTTCCAGACCACAGCAAACGTTACCCAGATTGGCAAGATTGTAATAAATCCATTAGAAGAAGACAGCCTGCCGTTTCCTTTAATTTGGAGACACACATCTGTCATGATCCGTGGCCCGGATCATGTTTTGTTTAGTTATGTTCTGTTAGTTTTGGACTCCGTTAGTTCCTGTTTTGTGCACCTCTTGGTTTGTTTTTTTTCCATGGGGATTAATTGGGTTCACCTGCCTCTGGTTAGTGGTCGGCACGCTCACCTGCTGTCGACCACTAATCAGAGAGCTATTTATTCACGTTGCTCGCCACACTCGGTCTGGCTTCATTGTTTGCTTCATGCAACAAGTTACGTTTGTATTTCTTGACTCCTAGTTTATGCTTCCTGAGCTAAGTGGTTACCTTAGCTTCCCGTGCGATCGGCACGTTTTTCCTTTTGCTTGTTTCCTGTTTGGCTACGATTAATGATAAATAAATCATCTCCTACCTCACGCTTAAGTCCGGGGTTGTCCGTCTGCATCCCGGGAGAACGACCGCACAGTAAGATGCGACCTCCACGTAACACACATCTATACCTTTGGCCATTCTGAGCCAGTAATTTCCAAAAGTTATCTCATCCTGTGAGAAGTCTCCATTTTACTAATGATTTCCAATGTTGTAAAAATGTGTAGAATAAAAATTAAAATGCAACATTTCTGTCAACAAAGATTTGCGTCAGCCTTTGATAGTAGGCTAATATAGACGCTTACATTGCCTTCATTATAAGACTTATATAAGGCTTTTAATCTTTTGTAGCTCCAGACAGATTTTTTGGGGTATTTTTGGTCCAATATGGCTTTTTCAACATTTTGGGTTGCCGACCCCTGATAGCCCATTGAGATGCAGCATCTCGCTCTCAAGGAGTCCCATAAAAAACAAACAGCCGTCGGTGGACATCGTTTTTCTGTTTTTATGTAATATTAAATAGTCTTATCTAACAGACATCATTTCAAGAGTTTGCATTCACGCAAGTCTCTACACTGCAAATGATTTTCCACTTGCCAAGATTTAAAATTTAATTTCTAGAAATTTCCCCGGTTTTAAAAGCTATTTATTTATTTTTAGTCATTGACAAATCCTAATTTTAGCATAAATAATTTGATGTTTTCTTTTCTAGTTTAAACATTTTTAAATTGAGGAAATAACTATACAGAATGATAAAACATTTTTTTAAATTATTTTAATGTTGAGGGTGCTTTATTTAAGAATTGCAAGTTGAATAATGCTTGTTTTCAGAATAAAACACTGATACTGACTGGTATACACAAGCTGTGGAGATGATATCAGTAGAAAAACTGCATTTAGTTTAGATAATAATGAGTTTTATATTGGAACATGGGATCCATCATTTAAATTTGTTTTAACTATTAAATATGACTTATTTTATCTTTGTGGAAAATATTGGACACAATGGGCTGTCAAACTTATGAGATGCGATGCAAGTGTAAGCCACTTGTTCATTTTTCAAAATGTTTTTATCGTATTTTTTATAAATAGCCGTTGTCAGGCTTGGACGAAGGAAGGGACTCAGATGCAGAGATGGGATTCTAACAGTGACGTGCAGTCACTAGAGGCAGGTGAGGCGGGGCCTCACCTGCCATCATGGAAAGAAAAAAAATGTAAAAAGAAAAAAATTAATTAAATTGTTTTATGTATCCAGTGATTATACTATAAAGTTATTTTCCATTTAACTTCACCAGTTTTAGATTATTTGTATTCAAAATCGCTGAATTTTCACATTTGCCGTTCAAATACTGAGAAGAGACGGTGCGGTGAACAGCAGCCAGTTGAGGCACGTCACTCAGTGCCTCAACATGGATTCCGGACTCGGCTAACTGCTGGCCTGCTGTGCAGTGAGACTGTATTGCTATATGAATTATATTATACATTTCCATAGTTTAGTTAGCTGAGGTATTTAATGTACAGTGTATTTTGTCAACAACTGTATGTGTGTAACGTATTTCTTGTGCTGAGCGATCATAAAACTGCTGCAAAAGACGCACTGGCTGAGGCTCCAGTAATCCTGCCTCCTGCACCCCCGCCGTAGAATTGTTATATCAACTAAAGCCCACACTTAAACTTTCCACGTGCAAGATTGAATCTATTTAAAAAAGTTATTTCACAAGAAGCCAAAAAGTGCAAAAACAATAATGTTCGTGTTGGAGGAGTTGTGAATGACTGCAGGGCCACAACATTAGGTACACCTGCAGACTGCAGGTGTACCTAATTCACAACTCCTCCAACACGAACATTATTGTTTTTGCACTTTTTGGCTTCTTATTAAATAACTTTTGTAACCTATTTTCATGGGCTTTCCTCTTTGTGATGTTAAGTTCCTGTTATGCGCTGTTATACAGTATATGCCTTGAGCTCTTAGTTTGAAGGCGCTAAGAGCGGAAGTTTTTGAAAGAAGGTAAATAAAGTGGTCCTCGTGTAAACTGGAGCCTCCGTGTTTGTTATTTTGTAGTTTCATACAGTATAGGCGACATTTATAAACCCACGGTTACACTTTTTTAAATAGATTCAATCTTGCACGTGGAAAGTTTAAGTGAGGGCTTTAGTTGTGGCGCATGGACTTAATTAATAAGTAAAGGTAAGACCATAATAAAGTTTTTTTTATAAAATGTGCTTTTTTGTGTGCTACAGTTTGTATGTGTAAAGTTAAAGTTAAGTTAAAGTACCAATGATTGTCACACACACACTAGGTGTAATGAAATTTGTCGTCTGTATTTGACCCATCCCCTTGTTCACCCCCTGGGAGGTGAGGGGAGCAGTGGGCAGCAGCGGCGCCGCGCCCGGTAATCATTTTTGGTGATTTAACCCCCAATTCCAACCCTTGATGCTGAGTGCCAAGCAGGGAAGAATGCTGGTATGAGCTTTTAAACATAACCCGTTAACTGCTGCCAATCAAATGGTGAATAAGATACTCTTTAGGGTTCATATGTTTGTAAATTTGACTGTGATGAAGTCAGTGCCTCACCAGCCATGAACCTCACCGCACGTCACTGGATTCTAAATAAAGCTTTTATTTTGAAAACTCTTAAACCTCCAGAGCAGAGTATATTCAATTACTAAGAGTCACAAAAACAGACAGCGAAAAAAGGTTCCAAAAAGGGAAAAACCGAAAATCACTCCAAAAGGAGGAAATATGAAAATAAAGACGAACTATAATTAGCGCCGTATCTGCTATAAAAACTTTAACAAAAAAACGCTCCAACAGGAGGAAGAAAATAATGACTATAAAAATTACTACTCTAATCTTATTCTAATAAATGTAAACAAAAAAACGCTCAAAAACTTTGAGGAAGGAAGATCATTACGAAAAAATCATAGCTCACCACTGCGGTTGAAAAAAGGCTAGATAATAAAAGTCGCTCTGAGGGAGGAAAAAAAGTTAATTCAAAATTACAGCGTGGGAATTTCTGGATACAAGGAAGTAGACGTGGGACGAGGCAAGACATGAACATGAACATGAACATGGATGCTGGACATGGACATGAACATGGATGCTGGACAGGCACGAAAGCTCGAGACAATCTGGCACAGAACAAGGGGAGGCATGAGCTTATATGGAACATGAGGGTAATGGGAAACAGGAGGAAACAATCAAGGGTCAGGGATGACGTCAGACTGGTGACACAAGAGGAAGGACCCGTGATCTGAAACAAGAGGAGTTGCTTTTCAAAATAAAACATGCAAATCACAAGACAGAAAAAACCAAGACAAGACTTCCCTCACCGCGGTCTGACAACTGTGATGATAATGTAAATGAGGAATTTCTAATCACTGCTATGTAGGAATTCTTATTAATATTGATACTGTTGTTGATATTATTCATTTTTGTTTGACTACTTTTGGATTGTTTTGTGTCATGTTTGCGTGTCCTCTCAATTGCTCTGTTGATTGCTATTCTGAATGTTGCTGAGTCGGGTTTGGTTTTGGAATTGTATTATTATGGTATTATTGTGCATCATTTAGTTCAGGGGTGCTCACACTTTTTCTGCAGGCGAGCTACTTTTCAATTGATCAAGTCGTGGGGATCTACCTCATTCATATATATAATTTATATTTACTTATTTATGAAATATATGTTTTTGTTAACAAGTTAAAGGTGTTTAACGATAATGCAAGCATGTTTAACACATATAGTTAATATTGTTAACAAGTTAAAGGTGTTTAAACATAATACAAGCATGTTTAACACATACTGTATAGTTAATATTGTTAACAAGTTAAAGCTGTTTAAAGATAATATAAGCATGTTTAACACATATAGATTCCTTTTTTTCATGAAGACAAGAATAAAAGTTGGTGTATTACCTGATTTTGATGACTTGCATTGATAGGAATCAGACAGTGGTGCTGATAACGTCCGCATTTTCGAATGGAGTAGAAAAAAAGTCCTCCTTTCTGTCCAATACCACATGAAAGTGGTTGGTTTTTGGCATCTTATTTGTCCAGCTTCCGTACTCCTTTGTATACACTTTACAAGAAATACATTGGCGGCAAACTCCGTAGCTTTATAGCTTGTGCATGCCAGCTTTCTGAGACTCTTATTTTGTTAGCGCAGGCAGGATGAAGCAGCGCTTTTATTGTGCAACTGTGCAGTCGGTCTTTGGAGTTTTGACGACAGGTACAGCGCCAGAGTCTGTTAAAATAAAGTGTTTCTCGCAGGTAATTTTACTGAGCTGGCACCAGCCAGCGTCATCTCAGAAGACCCTCGGGTGCCGTGAATGTCAATCAAGTGACGAAAGTGACGTCATAGTGAAGATTTATGATCGCTCATTTTTAGGACTATTTTTTTAATGCCTGGCTGGCGATCGACTGACACACCCTCCGCGATCGACGTAATGAGCACCCCTGATTTAGTTGGACTGATTGATTTAAAAAAAAAAAAAAAAAGAATAAAATACTTATTTCTGGCCTAAAAGACCTGTCAATAGCAGGCAGAGGCCTCATATGCGGCCGATGGTCGGCTAGTATATCATTCAAGTATTAATAAAGATGCTAATACTAGACCGCCCCCTGCCTACTGTGCTACCCCCTGAGACCTTGCGTGTGCCCCATGGGTGCCCCCCCCCTGCTACCACTAACAATTTGAGATGCACTGACATAAACTTATAAATATTTCACGCAAATTACCCACATTTTGTGTCGACGTCGGCTTAAATGGGCTGTTTGTAACTTGCTCACAGTAACATGTTTCAAAGCATCAATCAATCAATCATCAATCAAAGTGTATTTATATAGCCCTTAATCACAAGTGTCTCAAAGGGCTGCACGAGACACAACGACATCCTTGGCTCAGATCCCACATCAGGGCAAGAAAAAACTCAACCCCAATGGGATACAATGAGAAACCTTGGAGAGGACCACAGATGTGGGGACCCGCCCCCGACCCCTGGGTGACCGGTGCAATGGATGTTGAGTGGATCTAGTTAAAATGTGAGAGTCCAGTCCATAGTGGGGTCAGCAGGGGATCATCTTGAGTGGAGACAAGTCAGCAGCGCAGAGACGTCCCCAACTGATGCACAGATGAGTGGTCCACCCCGGGTCCCGACTTTGAACAGCTAGCGCATCATCTGTGGTCAGCTAATAACCTCTACACGCAGGAGAGGGGGGCAGAGCAGAAAAAGAGACGGCAGATCAACTGGTCTAAAAGGCGGTCATTTTAAAAGTTAATGTATACAAATGAGTTTTAAGATGGGACTTAAATGCTTCTACTGAGCAAAAAATAGAACAAAAACACCATTGGCTAGCTTGTATTACCATTAATGGTTTAACAGAACACATTTGTGTTGAAACGGTCTATATTTTTCACAATGACCAAGTTTGTGTAGTAAAATTTGTTACCGGCCCCAATAAAATGATTGCTCTTTACAGCTGTCACTCACCCTGTCTCGACCACACGTACGCGCAGAGAGCGCGTGCACACATACAAAAGCAGGCCAAGAGAAGCAACAAACAATTTGCAGTCATGTTGTTATGATAGAATATACATTCAATGACAGTTAACACTAACTATCCAAATCGCTATCATTAGCTAACAACACCCAAAGCTAATGCACGTGCATGTGTTACGTATAGAGATGTCCGATAATGGCTTTTTTGCCGACATCTCTTAATTACCGATTCCGATATCAACCGATACCGATAGAGTCGTGGAATGAACACATTATTATGCCTGATTTTGTTGCGATGCCCCGCTGGATGCATTAAACAATGTAACAAGGTTTTCCAAAATAAATCAACTCAAGTTAAAGAAATGCCAACATGGCACTGCCATATTTATTATAGAAGTCACAAAGTGCATTATTATTTTTTTAACATGCCTCAAAACAGCAGCTTGGAATTTGGGACATGCTCTCCCTGAGAGAGTATGAGGAGGTTGAGGTGGGCGGGGTTGGGGGGGTTGAGGTAGGGGCGGGTGGTGTATAGTGTAGCGTCCCGGAAGAGTTAGTGCTGCAAGGGGTTCTGTTGTGTTTATGTTGTGTTACGGTGCGGATGTTCTCCCGAAATGTGTTTGTCATTCTTGTTTGGTGTGGGTTCACAGTGTGGCGCATATTTGTAGCAGTGTTAAAGTTGTTTATACGGCCACCCTCAGTGTGACCTGTATGGCTATTGACCAAGTATGCATTTGCATTCACTTGTGTGTGTGAAAAGCCGTAGATAATATGTGATTGAGCCAGCATGCAAAGGCAGTGCCTTAAAGGTTTATTGCCGCTCCCTACTTCGCCCTACGCCACTCCGTACAGCGTTTTTTTTTTAAATTTTATTATTATTTATTTTTAATTTTATTTATTTATTTATTTTTATTTTTTTTAAAGTCATAAATTTTTTAAAAAGTCATAAATTTTACTTTTTGAAACAGATACCGATAATTTCCGACATTACATTTTAAAGCATTTATCGGCCGATATTATCGGCAGTCCGATATTATCAGACATTTCTAATTACGTACGTACGTAGTTACGTCATTACGTCCTGGGAAAGTTGGAAAGTTAGCGCCCTCTAGACATTTCTGTAAATGTTCCAAAAGGCCCCTTTAAGTGGGCACCTTACACACTAAAAATGCCGGGTTATTTTGATAACCCAATTTATGAGTTGCAAGTTGGGTTACTTTTTGGAGTTATTTTTTTGAAGAGCAATCAATTTTTTTGGTTATAAGGGTATTATTTTAACTCAATTTCTGGGTTATAAAACTATGAACAATTTTTGGGATGTTTTTCAATGAGTAACGCATTTTTGTGTAAAAGGCTTTTTTTTTTTTTTTAAAAAGGTACTTTATTTCTTTGAGGGAATTGTATTAAGGATTAATCTCATTAGCATTATTTACAGTCACACATCTTATGTACATGAAAATATTTGAGCATACTGTATAGAACTACTAATGTCATGGTCATTCATGTTTGTTTAGTTTTTGACTCCCTCTGTTCCATTTTTCAGCACTCCTGGGTTTGTGTTTTAGTTGCCATGACTGCAGATTGTTTTCACCTGCCCTTTTTTTTTTTTTTTTTTTTTTCCCTTTCTTTTTTTTTAAAGAATTTATTAATCAATCAAACAAAACAATACACAACAATACCATAATAATGCAATCCAATTCCAAAACCAAGCCCTACCCAGCAACATTCAGAATAGCAATCAACAGAGCAATTGAGAGGACACGCACACATGACACATAAAAATCTAAAAGTAGTGAAACAAAAATGAATATTATCAACAACAGTCTCAATATTAGTAACAATTTCAACATAGCAGTGATTAAAAATCCCTCATTGACATTATCATTACAGACATTAGTAAAAAAAAAGAAAGAACAATAGTGTCACAGTGGCTTACACTTGCATCGCATCTCATAAACTTGACAACACATGGTGTCCAATATTTTCCACAAAGATATAATAAGTCATATTTTTGGTTCATTTAAAATTATTACACATTTAAATAATGGATCCCATATTCCAATATATGACTCATTATTATCTAAACTAAATGCAGTTTTTTCTACTGATTTCATCTCCATAGCTTGTGTGTACCAGTCAGAATGTGTTGGAGTATCAACATCTATCCATTTTTTTTAGTATTACCCTTTTTGTTATTATGCATATTGAAATAAATGTATTTTTACTCTTTGATGACATGTTACTAAAGTGATGGAGATCCCCAACAATACAAGTTTGTAGTGTCATTGGGATATTTATATTAAAAAATGTGATTGCTTCTGTTGTTGTTTTCAACCATAACTCTTTTATCCTCTGACATTCCCACAATAAATGAACAAGAGTTGCCTCATCTGCCCGACACTTCATACATAACTTGCTATCTACTACATCAATTTTAAACAGCTGAGAAGATGTAAAGTACAATCTATTCAATATCTTAAATTGAGTCAGCTTATCTTTAATGCTTCTAAAGGGCTTATTGGCATTTTTCCAAATATCATTCCATGATATGTCTCTTTCATCTAAAATGTTTATGTCCATCATCCATTTCCGAACACATGCATCATTTGCATTTCTAGTGTGGTGTTCGTTTATTATTCCATAAAATAGTTTAATGAATTTCTTAATTGTAACTTGATTAAAAAATGCATCTTCCAGTTCATGGCTATTTAAATACATACTTTCAGAGGATATGCATTTATTTACAGCGTGTTTTAAAGAGATAACATTTTAAAAATGATTTCTGGGTACATTATATTGATCAACTAAACCATTGAACGGTTTAAAATAGTTTTTATTAATAATATGATGAGGTTTAGTAATACCTCTGTCTTTCCATGTTGTCCATTTAACCACATTTTTATTAATTATGATATTAGGATTGTACCAAAGCGGTTGATTTACAGATGTCATTGGGTTGATTCCTAGTATTTTCTGACACAGTTTTAGAAGATTAAAGGTGGCTTCTATGGGGCTCTGCCTCAATTTGTTAGGTATTTTTTTACAAACCCCGTTTCCATATGAGTTGGGAAATTGTGTTAAATGTAAATATAAACGGAATACAATGATTTGCAAATCATTTCCAACCCATATTCAGTTGAATATGCTACAAAGACAACATATTTGATGTTCAAACTGATTTTTTTTTGCAAATAATCATTAACTTTAGAATTTGATGCCAGCAACACGTGACAAAGAAGTTGAGAAAGGTGGCAATAAATACTGATAAAGTTGAGGAATGCTCATCAAACACTTATTTGGAACATCCCACAGGTGAACAGGCACATTGGGAACAGGTGGGTGCCATGATTGGGTATAAAAGTAGATTCCATGAAATGCTCAGTCATTCACAAACAAGGATGAGGCGAGGGTCACCACTTTGTCAACAAATGCGTGAGCAAATTGTTGAACAGTTTAAGAAAAACCTTTCTCAACCAGCTGTTGCAAGGAATTTAGGGATTTCACCATCTACGGTTCGTAATATCATCAAAGGGTTCAGAGAATCTGGAGAAATCACTGCACGTAAGCAGCTAAGCCCGTGACCTTCCATCCCTCAGGCTGTACTGCATCAACAAGCGACATCAGTGTGTAAAGGATTTCACCACATGGGCTCAGGAACACTTCAGAAACCCACTGTCAGTAACTACAGTTGGTCGCTACATCTGTAAGTGCAAGTTAAAACTCTCCTATGCAAGGCCAAAACCGTTTATCAACAACACCCAGAAAAGCCGTCGGCTTCGCTGGGCCTGAGCTCATCTAAGATGGACTGATACAAAGTGGAAAAGTGTTCTGTGGTCTGACGAGTCCACATTTCAAATTGTTTTTGGAAACTGTGGACGTCGTGTCCTCCGGACCAAAGAGGAAAAGAACCATCCGGATTGTTATAGGCGCAAAGTTGAAAAGCCAGCATCTGTGATGGTATGGGGGTGTATTAGTGCCCAAGACATGGGAAACTTACACATCTGTGAAGGCGCCATTAATGCTGAAAGGTACATACAGGTTCTGGAGCAACATATGTTGCCATCTAAGCAACGTTACCATGGACGCCCCTGCTTATTTCAGCAAGACAATGCCAAGCCACGTGTTACATCAACGTGGCTTCATAGTTAAAGTGTGCGGGTAATAGACTGGCCTGCCTGTAGTCCAGACCTGTCTCCCATTGAAAATGTGTGGCGCATTATGAAGCCTAAAATACCACAACAGAGACCCCCGGATTGTTGAACATCTTAAGCTGTACATCAAGCAAGAATGGGAAAGAATTCCACCTGAGAAGCTTAAAAAATGTGTCTCCTCAGTTCCCAAACCTTTACTGAATGTTGTTAAAAGGAAAGGCCATGTAACACAGTGGTAAACATGCTCTTTCCCAACTACTTTGGCACGTGTTGCAGCCATGAAATTCTAAGTTAATTATTATTTGCAAAAAAAAATAAAGTTTATGAGTTTGAACATCAAATATCTTGTCTTTGTAGTGCATACAATTGAATATGGGTTGAAAAGGATTTGCAAATCATTGTATTCCGTTTATATTTACATCTAACACAATTTCCCAACTCATATGGAAACGGGGTTTGTAATATAATGTAAACTCCCCACATCAATGTCCAAATTCATTAATATATTTTTTTCTATGTTGATCCAATCCTCATCTGCAGAAGAATGGAATAAGTGGCTTGCTTGTTCACAACCGAAGGAGATATAATAATGTAAGAAGTTTGGTAATTGTAGTCCTCCTTTATCTTGTGTACAAGACAACCTTAAGTATGAACATCTGGCCTTCTTTCCACACCATATAAAATGTGATATCATTGTATGTATTTTCTTAAACCAACTTTTATTCATTAGGACAGGCATCATTTTCAGTATATAATTAACTGCTGACAGTATACTCATTTTTACTATGTTCACCCGACCCCAAAGTGATATTTGGAGACGTGACCAGCGTTCCATTTTGGATTCTATCTTATTCTTTAAATGTTTAAGATTTAGATCTCTGCTTGTATAAAGGTTTGGTGTAATATGTAGTCCTAGATAAATGATTTCTGCCTCTTTCCATTTAAATTTGGAGTTCTGAACTTGTGATTTCTTGCAGTGTTTATTAAGTGGTAATATTTCACATTTGTCCCAAATGACTTTATACCCTGATAAACGGCCATATTCAGTGATGACATTATTGATATAGTGAAGAGAGGAGTCAACATGTGACAGGTAGAGAATTATGTCGTCACAATACATCCATGGCTTATTATACTGAGAGCCAATTTTGCAGCTAAGGGTTCAATAACCAAATTAAATAATAATCCAGATGCAGGACATACCTGTTTTACTCCTCTTTTTAACGAAAAAAGGTTCTGATATGTGATTATTGGTTTTGACTGAAGCCATGGGCCTTGTATAAAGCATCTTAATCCATTGTATAAAATTATCTCCAAATCCAAATTTACGTAATGTGCAAAACATAAATGACCAGTTTATGCGGTCGAAGGCCTTCTCCGCATCAACAGTACATACTGCTGTGGGATAAGGGACACTTCTCGCATAATAGATAACATTAAATCATTTCCTTGTATTGTCTGAAGATTGTCGACCTTCCATGAAGCCAGTTTGGTCATTATGTATTAATTTTCCTATTACATTTGAGAATCGTGTGGCTAAAATTTTTGCCAAGATTTTATTGTCCATATTGGCTTGGGATACAGGACGATAATTACTGCAAATCAATGGGTCTTTATCCTTTTTATGTATCAATGAGATATGACAAAAATTGAAGGTTGGAGAAAACAATTGGGGTTATGACCGAAAGGACAAGATCACGGGTACAAGCGGCCGAAATGAGTTTCCTCCGCCGGGTGGCGGGGCTCTCCCTTAGAGATAGGGTGAGAAGCTCTGTCATCCGGGGGGAGCTCAAAGTAAAGCCGCTGCTCCTCCACATCGAGAGGAGCCAGATGAGGTGGTTCGGGCATCTGGTCAGGATGCCACCCGAACGCCTCCCTAGGGAGGTGTTTAGGGCACGTCCGACCGGTAGGAGGCCGCGGGGAAGACCCAGGACACGTTGGGAAGACTATGTCTCCCGGCTGGCCTGGGAACGCCTCGGGGTCCCACAGGAAGAGCTGGACGAAGTGGCTGGGGAGAGGGAAGTCTGGGTTTCCCTGCTTAGGTTGCTGCCCCCGCGACCCGACCTCGGATAAGCGGAAAAAGATGGATGGATGGATGGATGGATGGATGGAGAAAACAATTGTTTATTAAATGAAGATTGGTACATTTGTAATAATAGAGGAGACAAATCTTCACTGAATATTTGATAAAAATTCTGTATTGTAGCCATCAGGGCCAGGAGATTTATTTTTTGCAAATGAATTTATAGCTTTTTGAATTTCCATTAATTTTATAGGTTCTTTCAGTGAAGGATGGGAGTTGTATTGCGTATAAATATGACTGCATAGCTTCTATGCTACAATCTTTCTCAGGCTTATATAGATTTGTATAAAATGTTCTAAACGTTTCATTGATTTGCTTGGGATCAACAGAAATACTACCATCTGAAAGTTTAATATTAGATATATGATTTCTAGTCATCTGCTTCTTTAATCTTAACGCAAGGAGCTTTCCAGCTTGCTCACCGTATCCATGAAACTTTAATTTTGCCGTATTAATTTTTTTTGATTCCATTCTTTGTTTGCAAAGTTTGATCCATGTTTCCTGATTATATTGTTTGGACAATGTGTCCTGCAATTGTTTGATTCCATTCAATAATTCATTTTCTTCAGCACGTTGTTTTTTATTCTTAAAGCTTGCAATCCTAATAAGTTCTCCTCTTACACAACACTTAAGTGCTTCACATATTGTGGAGATGTCAGAGACAGAATCCTGGTTATTTTTGATAAAATATGAAATAAAATCTTTAATTTGTAATTTATTTTCTCACTTTCTAATAAAGAATTATTAATTTTCCATTGTTTGAATTGGAAAGCAACTGGAGGAAAGCTTACGTCAATTTGAATTGGACTATGATCAGAAATAATTATTGGGTGAATTTTAGCCTGCACGTTTTCTACAATTGACTTAGGAACAAAGAACATATCAATTCTTGAAAATGACTGATGTCTGTTTGAATAAAAAGTGAAATCCTTCTCATATGGATTTAAAGGCCTACTGAAACGCGATTTTCTTATTTAAACGGGGATAGCAGGTCCATTCTATGTGTCATACTTGATCATTTCGCGATATTGCCATATTTTTGCTGAAAGGATTTAGTAGAGAACATCGACGATAAAGTTTGCAACTTTTGGTTGCTGATAAAAAAAAAAGCCTTGCCTGTACCGGAAGTAGCAGACGAGTAGCGTGACGTCACCGGTTGTGGAGCTCCTCACATCTGCACATTGTTTACAATCATGGCCACCAGCAGCGAGAGCGATTCAGACCGAGAAAGCGACGATTTCTCCATTAATTTGAGCGAGGATGAAAGATTCGTGGATGAGGAAAGTGAGAGTGAAGGACTAGAGGGCAGTGGGAGCGATTCAGATAGGGAAGATGCTGTGAGAGGCGGGTGGGACCTGATATTCAGCTGGGAATGACTAAAACAGTAAATGAACAATTAGCCACAACACAACCAGGCTTATATTTAATATGCCACAAATTAATCCCGCATAACAAACACCTCCCCCTTCCCGTCCATATAACCCGCCAATACAACTCAAACACCTGCACAACACACTCAATCCCACAGCCCAAAGTACCGTTCACCTCCCCAAAGTTCATACAGCACATATATTTCCCCAAAGTCCCCAAAGTTACGTACATGACATGCACATAGCGGCACGCACGTACGGGCAAGCGATCAAATGTTTGGAAGCCACAGCTGCATGCGTACTCACGGTACCGCGTCTACGCATCCAACTCAAAGTCCTCCTGGTAAGAGTCTCTGTTGTCCCAGTTCTCCACAGGCCAATGGTAAAGCATGACTGTCATCTTCCGGGAATGTAAACAATGAAACACCGGCTGTGTTTGTGTTGCTGCAGTCGGCCGCAATACACCGCTTCCCACCTACAGCTTTCTTCTTTGCTGTCTCCATTGTTCATTGAACAAATTGCAAAAGATTCACCAACACAGATGTCCAGAATACTGTGGAATTTTGCGATGAAAACAGACGACTTAATAGCTGGCCACCATGCTGTCCCAAAATGTCCTCTACAATCCGTGACGTCACGCGCTGACGTCATCATACCGAGACGTTTTCAGCAGGATATTTTGCGCACGATTTAAAATTGCACTTTAGTAAGCTAACCCGGCCGTATTGACATGTGTTGCAATGTTAAGATTTCATTATTGATGTATAAACTATCAGACTGCGTGGTCGGTAGTAGTGGGTTTCAGTAGGCCTTTAAGGTTCTCCAAATATCTATTAGGTTAAGAGTTTGCATTAATTTCAGAAGAGAAAAAAATGATTTCTTGGGTTTAACAATCTTACCAGTTTTGTCAATATTTGGATTTATTGTTAAATTTACATCTCCACCCATAATAATATCAGAATCAACATAATCTGCCAATTTGAGCTCCATGTTACCAAAGAAAGAAGGTTTATCATCATTGGGTGCATATAAGTTTACCAGTGTGCTATTGTTATTATCTATATGGCAATTAATAATCATATATCTACCCTCTGGATCTAAAAATATACTATTTATAATATAGTTAACCTTTTTGTTTAACATTATAGCAACACCAGATCTTTTGGAGGACAGTCCAACACCAACTATCTCACCAACCCATCCTTTTCTCAAATATTTCAAATGTTCAGTTTCCCGTAGAAAAGCAATATCAGTAGAAAGATTGTTTAGATGCTTCAGAATTTTTCTTTGTTTCACCTGTTCATTTGCGCCTTTTACATTCAAAGATATAATTCTCAAACATTTTCTAGTCATTACAATATCTTATGCTTGTGTTAACTGGTTTTCTTCCTTCTTCCATCAGTGTGTGAATGTGTGAATGTGAATGGGTGAATGTGGAAATAGTGTCAAAACGCTTTGAGTTTCTTAAAAAAAAAGGTAGAAAAGCGCTATACAAGTACAACCCATTTACCATTTACAATGTAACAAAAATGATCAAACATAACATTTAGTAAATGTGTCCTCTCAATGCATATTTTAACTGGGTTATTTTGTCTTATCAATCACCCTACCTCCCCCCTCCCGTTGCCCTTAACCACAAAATTTAATAATTTAAATTGCAAAACAAACATGCTTAAAGAAAGTAAAATAAATTAGAGAGAGAAAAAAATGATAAGGGAAAACAAAATCATAAGAGAAGGAGAAAGCTAAAAAGTAAAACAGTAGAAGAGAGAGAAAAAAACTATGAGATTACCAAAAAATTAAGCAAATATCACCAATCAATCAAGTAGTGGTATACAAAGAAAAAACAGAACCAAGCCAGTAATACATCCCCCCAAAAAATGTTTGGACAGAAATGAAGAAAAATCTGTTCGGGACACTCACCTGCTCCTGGGCACTAATCAGAGAGCTACTTATTCCCTGCTTTTCGCCACACTCATTCTGGCTTTCTTATTTGCTTCCACACAACAGTTACGACGGCTACTAATTTGATTCCTGAGCTAAGCTTCGCCTTTTTGTTTGCCTGTTTACATGCTAAGCTTTTCTTGTTCCCTATTCCGTTAGCTTCCCGTGCTATCGGCACGCTGGTGCTCTGTTGTTTGTATCCCGCATGATTTATGGACAATAAATAATTTCCTTACCTGCACCTTGCCTCCAGAGTCCCGTCTGCATCCTGGTAGAACGATCCACGCTGTAAAATGCGACCCAGCCATGACAACTATGACCATACATGACAATTCTAGTAAAAAAAAATTTCACTCATATCTTGCTTTTGAGTATATTTTAATGGAATGCAAAAAAAAATTCACTCATATCTTGCTTTTGAGTATATTTTAATGGAATGCAAGTAATTTTGATCAGTAGTTGGAAAGGAGTAGGACAAACCAGCAGTAAAATGTATAATTTTTAACCAACTATTGGGTCAAGGAGCGCTAAATTGCGCAACACAATAGTTGGGTTTTGAATAACCCAACATTGTAGTGAGCATAACTCAGCTTTTGTGTTAAATACATTCAACCCAATGGTTGGGTTATGAATCAACCAACATTGAGTTAGCATAAATCAACTTTTGGGTTAAATTATTTAACCCAATAGTTTGGTTGGGAATAACCCAACATTAAGTTATCATAACTCAACTTTTTGGTTAAATAATTCAACGCAAAAGTTGGGTTGAAAAAATTAACCCAAAATGTTGAGTTAAAACATTGGTTCTTAACCTTGTTGGAGGTACCGAACCCCACCAGTTTCATATGCGCATTCACCGAACCCTTCTTTAGTGAAAAATAAAATGTTTTTTTTCAAATTCAAGACAAAGTTATATGTTTTTGGTAACACTTTAGTATGGGGAACATATTCTAAGTAACAAAGACTTAATTTAGAGTTATTTGGTTAGGGTTAGGGTTAGAGGGTTAGGGCCAGGGTTAGAGGGTTAGGGTTATAATAAGGCCATGCCGAATAAGGCATTAATAAGTACTTAATAATGATTAGTTAAGAGCCAATATGTTACTAATTTGCATGTTAATAAGCAACTAATTAATGGTGAATATGTTCGCCATACTAAAGTGTTACCATGTTTTATTACTGGTGCACAAAATTAACCTTGCATGAACATCACCTTGTTCAAACAACAAAACCAACACAGTGCATAAACTCACAACAAATTACACACCTGCAAATCAGTCTGACTTCTGCTGTTGCCGTATCCGTTATACGCCGATAGGGAGAAGTTTTTACTTACACGATAAGTCGGGTGTGTCTTGACCTCCGCCGAACCCCTGAGCCAGACTCACCGAACCCCTAGGGTTCGATCGAACCCAGGTTAAGAACCACTGAGTTAAAATAACTCAAATAAGGGGTTTGTTCTTTTCTGAACCATCAGTTGGGTAAAATAGGGTTATTTTTTTAACCCAACATTTTTTAGACTCCTCTCTGAGCTGCCACCTTAACGTGGTAGAGGAGTTTGCGTGTCCCAATGATCCTAGGAGCTATGTTGTCCGGGGGCTTCTATGCCCCCTGGTAGGGTCTCCCAAGACAAACAGGTCCTAGGTGAGGGATCAGACAAAGAGCAGCTCGAAGACTTCTATGGAAATGCAAGAACCGAGACTCAGATTTCCCTCGCCCGGACGCGGGTCACCGGGGCCCCCCTCCGGAGCCAGGCCCGGAGTTGGGGCACGATGGCGAGCGCCTGGTGGCCGGGCCTGTCCCCATGGGGCCCGGCCGGGCACAGCCCGAAGAGGCAACGTGGGTCCCCCCTCCAATGGGCTCACCACCCATAGCAGGGGCCATAGAGGCCGGGTGCAATGTGAGCTGGGCGGTAGCCGAAGGCAGGGCACTTGGCGGTCCGATCCTCGGCTACAGAAGCTAGCTCTTGGGACGTGGAACGTCACCTCGCTGGGGGGGAAGGAGCCTGAGCTAGTGCGCGAGGTAGAGAAGTTCCGGTTGGATATAGTCAGACTCACCTCGACGCACAGCAAGGGCTCTGGAACCAGTTCTCTCGAGAGGGGCTGGACTCTCTTCCACTCTGGCGTTGCCGGCAGTGAGAGGCGACGGGCTGGGGTGGCAATTCTTGTTGCCCCCCGGCTCAGAGCCTGCATGTTGGAGTTCAACCCGGTGGACGAGAGGGTAGCTTCCCTCCGCCTTCGGGTGGGGGGACGGGTCCTGACTGTTGTTTGCGCTTACGCGCCAAACAGCAGCTCAGAGTACCCACCCTTTTTGGATTCACTCGAGGGAGTACTTGAGAGTGCTCCCCCGGGTGATTCCCTCGTTCTACTGGGGGACTTCAACGCTCATATTGGCAACGACAGTGAAACCTGGAGAGGCATGATTGGGAAGAATGGCCGCCCGGATCTGAACCCAAGTGGTGTTTTGTTATTGGACTTTTGTGCCCGTCACGGATTGTCCATAACGAACACCATGTTCAAGCATAAGGGTGTCCATATGTGCACTTGGCACCAGGACACCCTAGGCCGCAGTTCTATGATCGACTTTGTAGTTGTGTCATCGGATTTGCGGCCTCATGTTTTGGACACTCGGGTGAAGAGAGGGGCGGAGCTTTCTACCGATCACCACCTGGTGGTGAGTTGGCTGCGATGGTGGGGGAGGATGCCGGACAGACCTGGCAGGCCCAAACGCATTGTGAGGGTTTGCTGGGAACGTCTGGCAGAGTCTCCTGTCAGAGAGAGTTTCAATTCCCACCTCCGGAAGAACTTTGAACATGTCACGAGGGAGGTGCTGGACATTGAGTCCGAGTGGACCATGTTCCGCACCTCTATTGTCGAGGCGGCTGATTGGAGCTGTGGCCGCAAGGTAGTTGGTGCCTGTCGTGGCGGTAATCCTAGAACCCGTTGGTGGACACCGGCGGTGAGGGATGCCGTCAAGCTGAAGAAGGAGTCCTATCGGGTTCTTTTGGCTCATGGGACTCCTGAGGCAGCGGACAGGTACCGACAGGCCAAGCGGTGTGCGGCTTCAGCGGTCGCGGAGGCAAAAACTCGGACATGGGAGGAGTTCGGGGAAGCCATGGAAAACGACTTCCGGACGGCTTCGAAGCGATTCTGGACCACCATCCACCGCCTCAGGAAGGGGAAGCAGTGCACTACCAACACCGTGTATGGTGCGGATGGTGTTCTGCTGACCTCGACTGCGGAAGTTGTGGATCGGTGGAGGGAATACTTCGAAGACCTCCTCAATCCCACCAACACGTCTTCCTATGAGGAAGCAGTGCCTGAGGAATCTGTGGTGGGCTCTCCTATTTCTGGGGCTGAGGTTGCTGAGGTAGTTAAAAAGCTCCTCGGTGGCAAGGCCCCGGGGGTGGATGAGATCCGCCCGGAGTTCCTTAAGGCTCTGGATGCTGTAGGGCTGTCTTGGTTGACAAGACTCTGCAGCATCGCGTGGACATCGGGGGCAGTACCTCTGGATTGGCAGACCGGGGTGGTGGTTCCTCTCTTTAAAAAGGGGAACCGGAGGGTGTGTTCTAACTATCGTGGGATCACACTTCTCAGCCTTCCCGGTAAGGTCTATTCAGGTGTACTGGAGAGGAGGCTACGCCGGATAGTCGAACCTCGGATTCAGGAGGAACAGTGTGGTTTTCGTCCTGGTCGTGGAACTGTGGACCAGCTCTATACTCTCGGCAGGGTCCTTGAGGGTGCATGGGAGTTTGCCCAACCAGTCTACATGTGCTTTGTGGACTTGGAGAAGGCATTCGACCGTGTCCCTCGGGAAGCCCTGTGGGGAGTGCTCAGAGAGTATGGGGTTTCGGACTGTCTGATTGTGGCGGTCCGCTCCCTGTATGATCAGTGTCAGAGCTTGGTTCGCATTGCCGGCAGTAAGTCGGACACGTTTCCGGTGAGGGTTGGACTCCGCCAAGGCTGCCCTTTGTCACCGATTCTGTTCATAACTTTTATGGACAGAATTTCTAGGCGCAGTCAAGGCGTTGAGGGGATCCGGTTTGGTGGCTGCAGGATTAGGTCTCTGCTTTTTGCAGATGATTTGGTCCTGATGGCTTCATCTGGCCAGGATCTTCAGCTCTCACTGGATCGGTTCGCAGCTGAGTGTGAAGCGACTGGGATGAGAATCAGCACCTCCAAGTCCGAGTCCATGGTTCTCGCCCGGAAAAGGGTGGAGTGCCATCTCCGGGTTGGGGAGGAGATCTTGCCCCAAGTGGAGGAGTTCAAGTACCTCGGAGTCTTGTTCACGAGTGAGGGAAGAGTGGATCGTGAGATCGACAGGCGGATCGGTGCGGCGTCTTCAGTAATGCGGACGCTGTATCGATCCGTTGTGGTGAAGAAGGAGCTGAGCCGGAAGGCAAAGCTCTCAATTTACCGGTCGATCTACGTTCCCATCCTCACCTATGGTCATGAGCTTTGGGTTATGACCGAAAGGACAAGATCACGGGTACAAGCGGCCGAAATGAGTTTCCTCCGCCGGGTGGCGGGGCTCTCCCTTAGAGATAGGGTGAGAAGCTCTGTCATCCGGGGGGAGCTCAAAGTAAAGCCGCTGCTCCTCCGCATCGAGAGGAGCCAGATGAGGTGGTTCGGGCATCTGGTCAGGATGCCACCCGAGCGCCTCCCTAAGGAGGTGTTTAGGGCATGTCCGACCGGTAGGAGGCCACGAGGAAGACCCAGGACACGTTGGGAAGACTATGTCTCCCGGCTGGCCTGGGAACGCCTCGGGATCCCCCGGGAGGAGCTGGACGAAGTGGCTGGGGAGAGGGAAGTCTGGGCTTCCCTGCTTAGGCTGCTGCCCCCCGCGACCCGACCTCGGATAAGCGGAAGAAGATGGATGGATGGATGGATGGAACATTTTTTAGTGTGTAGTTCTAAGAAGAACACGGTGGGCCTGGACTTGATGAGTTGGTCAATATAAACAAGGTGTGTACATAAGCGGGGCCGACTAAAGAAAGTTCTATTGTCGTAGCATTGAAACAGTTTTTAAAAAGAAAGGATTTCCACGAAATTTGCAATGAAAGAGCCCATGTGGTGAGGATCTGGGTAAAGGTACAGGAATACATTAATTGCCCAGAATTATGATGGCACCACCGGTTTATAAACTAGGAAGTAGCCTGCCTTGCAAATACTTTTCACCGTTTGGTATATGTTGTCCCGATCACATGTTTATTGAACTTCTCTTCCAACAGAACAGTGACAAAGACCGGATTGATGGCTATCTCCTATGACGCATTTTACAACAACACAAGACTCCAATACGTGTAAGAAAACATACAAACATTCTTTTTTTTTTACCTTACTGCTTCACACTGTTGGCCTGACTCTTATTTTTTTCACTTAGAAATCTGCGAGACAACAACCTGTCAATACTGTCATGGAGGACTTTCCAGAACTCGAACGCCAACTATTCGTAAGTGACCCCTTACACCAGGCGTGTCAAACTTATTTTAATTAAGGGCCCACATCGCAGTTGTGATTGCCCTCAGAGGGCTGCATGTAACTGTTAATACAAACCCTGTTTCCATATGAGTTGGGAAATTGTGTTAGATGTAAATATAAACGGAATACAATGATTTGCAAATCCTTTTCAACCCATATTCAATTGAATGCACTACAAAGACAAGATATTTGATGTTCAAACTCATAAACTTTATTTTTTTTTTGCAAATAATAATTAACTTAGAATTTCAGGGCTGCAACACGTGCCAAAGTAGTTGGGAAAGGGTATGTTCACCACTGTGTTACATGGCCTTTCCTTTTAACAACACTCAGTAAACGTTTGGGAACTGAGGAGACACATTTTTTAAGCTTCTCAGGTGGAATTCTTTCCCATTCTTGCTTGATGTACAGCTTAAGTTGTTCAACAGTCCAGGGGTCTCCGTTGTGGTATTTTAGGCTTCATAATGCGCCACACATTTTCAATGGGAGACAGGTCTGGACTACAGGCAGGCCAGTCTAGTACCCGCACTCTTTTACTATGAAGCCACGTTGATGTAACACGTGGCTTGACATTGTCTTGCTGAAATAAGAAGGGGCGTCCATGGTAACGTTGCTTGGATGGCAACATATGTTGCTCCAAAACCTGTATGTACCTTTCAGCATTAATGGCGCCTTCACAGATGTGTAAGTTACCCATGTCTTGGGCACTAATACACCCCCATACCATCACAGACGCTGGCTTTTCAACTTTGCAACTATAACAATCCGGATGGTTCTTTTCCTCTTTGGTCCGGAGGACACGACGTCCACAGTTTCCAAAAACAATTTGAAATGTGGACTTGTCAGACCACAGAACACTTTTCCACTTTGTATCAGTCCATCTTAGATGGAGTTTTAACTTGCACTTACAGATGTAGCGACCAACTGTAGTTACTGACAGTGGGTTTCTGAAGTGTTCCTGAGCCCATGCAGTGATATCCTTTACACACTGATGTCGCTTGTTGATGCAGTACAGTTTGAGGGATCAAAGGTTATGGGCTTAGCTGCTTACGTGCAGTGATTTCTCCAGATTCTCTGAACCCTTTGATGATATTACGGACCGTAGATGGTGAAATCCCTAAATTCCTTGCAATAGCTGGTTGAGAAAGGTTTTTCTTAAACTGTTCAACAATTTGCTCACGCATTTGTTGACAGAGTGGTGACCCTCGCCCCATCCTTGTTTGTGAATGACTGAGCATTTCATGGAATCTACTTTTATACCCAATCATGGCACCCACCTGTTCCCAATGAGCCTGTTCACCTGTGGGATGTTCCAAATAAGTGTTTGATGAGCATTCCTCAACTTTATCAGTATTTATTGCAACCTTTCCCAACTTCTTTGTCACGTGTTGCTGGCATCAATTTATAAAGTTAATGATTATTTGCAAAAAATAAAAATGTTTATCAGTTTGTCTTTGTAGCATATTCAACTGAATATGGGTTGAAACTGATTTGCAAATCATTGTATTCCGTTTATATTTACATTTAACACAATTTCCCAACTCATATGGAAACGGGGTTTGTAATAGATATTTACCTCCTGACCGACAGTTTTCTGTAGTACACCATGCGTTACATCTAACAAACAAATGTTTATCAGTTTGAACATCAAATATGTTGTCTTTGTAGTATATTCAACTGAATATGGGTTGAAAATGATTTGCAAATCATTGTATTCTGTTTATATTTACATCTAACACAATTTCCCAACTCATATGGAAACGGGGTTTGTAATATATGAACATAAATGTATAAGGATTTGCCTAATGATATTATATAATTGCCCATGCCAATGGTTCTGATCATTTTTTCACCAAGTACCTCCTCAGAAAATACTCCAAGTACCACCATAATGATCAACATTAAAATACAGTAGCATAGTAGGCCTAAGTATGTATTAAAAACAAGGCAAATGTTTTATTTAACAATTATATTTAATAATTTGGCCACTGTAACATTACACACAGTTTGAATGGTAACACTGTGTTTGAATATGTAAGTGATTCTTTGGCGTACCACTTAATAGAACCCACATACCACAGTTTGAGAATCACAGGCCTATGCATTTGATTATTATATATTTTTTAGAGTGCACTGTAAAAAATAATCTTGAGATTTTACCGTAAAAACTGGCAGCTCAATCGCCAGAATTTATCCAGACAATTCTGTAAAAGTGTTTTTTTACAGCATATTACTGTGATTGGAATGGGAAAAACAGGACCACTGTTTTTTTACAGTAAAATTCAGGGCCTTGAGTTTGCCTTACACGTTTGTTTCAAACTATTACGTTGCGTCTCATGTGTTGTTTTCTTTCATTCTAAAGGCTCATGCTGTCTGGAAACCCCCTGCATTGTGTGTGTGACAACGTATGGCTCAAACTTAGGAACCAAGAGAAACCGGAGGGCCAAGAGTTGAAATGTAAAGACGAGAAAGGAGCAACAAAGGCCTTCGCCACGCTCACCCCGCCCAACTGCGGTAAAATGAAACCACGTTATAATAAGCAACGCGGTGTATCCGATACAGGGGCACTGACAGACGCTTCCTGAAAGCTAGAAGTCAATCGATGTGGTTTAAAATTTCCCTCCGACATGAGCTTCTTAAGACTCTCTTTGCTTGTCTCCTGCAGTGGCTCCCCAAGTAGAGGTCACCCCCACGGTGGTGACCGAGAAAGAGGGGGGTAGTGTCAAAGCGTTGTGCAGCGCATCGGGCTCACCTTCGCCAGAGATCGACTGGAACCTTGACATGATTTCCTCTCGCTACGAGGTGAGTCGCTCTGGGTTCTTGGTTTCGATCACTTTTTAGGACTTTGGTCCTATATGGCGAGAAGCAAACAAGATCAGAGGACATATTGAAAGATTCCGAAACAACAATAACACTGTACCCTAGTAGGCCTACTTTACATTGAACTTTGTACTCGTGTCATTATTTTCTACCGTTAATGCAGTTCAGGGTTTGATTGATTGATTGATTGAGACTTTTATTAGTAGGTTGCACAGTGAAGTACATTTTCCGTACAATTGACCACTAAATGATAACACCCGAATAAGTTTTTCAACTTGTTTAAGTCGGGGTCCACTAAAATTGATTCATGATACAGATATATACTATCATCATAATACAGTCATCACACAAGATAATCATCAGGGTGTATACATTGAATTATTTACAATTCGGGGTGTGGACGGGGGGGGGGGGTTAGGTTTGGTTGTTATCATCAGTCATCAACAATTGAGAACAGAGAAATGGATATTGAAACAGTGTAGGTCTGACTTGGTAGGATATGTACAGCAAGTAGTGGACATAGTGAGAGAGAGAGAGAGAGAGAGAGATCAGAAGGCATAAGAAAAGTATCTACATTTGATTGTTTACATTTGATTATTAACAATCCGGGGAGGGTGTTAGTTTAGGGTTGAAGTTGCCTGGAGGTGTACTTTTATTGCGGTTTTGAAGGAGGATAGAGATGCCCTTTCTTTTACACCTGTTGGGAGCGCATTCTACATTGATGTGGCATAGAAAGAGAATGAGTTAAGACCTTTGTTAGATCGGAATCTGGGTATAACGTGGTTAGTGGAGCTCCCCCTGGTGTTGTGGTTATGGCAGTCATTTACGTTAAGGAAGTAGTTTGACATGTACTTCGGTATCAGGGAGGTGTAGCGGATTTTATAGACTAGGCTCAGTGCAAGTTGTTTTACTCTGTCCTCCACCCTGAGCCAGCCCACTTTGGAGAAGTAGGTAGGAGTGAGGTGGGATCTGGGGTGGAGGTCTAGAAGTAATCTGACTAGCTTGTTCTGGGATGTTTGGAGTTTAGATTTGAGGGTTTTGGAGGTGCTAGGGTACCAGGAGGTGCATGCGGGTCACAGGTGAGCTTGGAGCCTTTCCCAGCGGTGTCAGTGACGTGCGGTCACTAGAGGCAGGTGAGGCCCCGCACTCAGTGCCTCAACATGGATTGCGGACTCGGCTAACTGCTGGCCTGCTGTGCAGTGAGACCGTATTGCTATATGAATTATATTATACATTTCCATAGTTTAGTTAGCTTAGGTATATATATTGTACAGTGTATTTTGTCAACAACTGTATGTGTGTAACGTATTTCTTGTGCTGAGCAATCATAAAACTGCTGCGAAGACGCACTGTGTGAGGCTCGCGTAATCCCGCCTCCTGGTGCCGGTTAACGCACCTCCGCCGCAGACTGCACCCCCCGACGGGAGCGCCACACCAACCAAAGCCCACACCCAAACCCTCCACGTGCAAGACCGAATCCACCCAAAAAAAGTCACTTAACAAGAAGCCAAAAAGTGCAAAAACAACAATGCTCGCGCCAGAGGAGCTGTGAACGACTGCAGGGACACAACATTAGGTACACCTGCAGACTGCAGCACGGATTTCATATTTCATTCATTCACAACTCCTCCAACACGAACACCAGTGTTCCCGCACTTATAAGTAAAGGTAACACCATAATAACGTTTTTTTAAATTAAATGTGCTTTTTTGTGTGCTACAGTTTGTATGTGTAAAGTTAAAGTTAAGTTAAAGTACAAATGATTGTCACACACACACTAGGTGTGGTGAAATTTGTCCTCTGCATTTGACCCATCCTCTTGATCACCCCCTGGGAGGTGAGGGGAGCAGTGGGGAGCAGTGGGCAGCAGTGGCGCCGCGCCCGGGAATAATTGTTGGTGATTTAACCCCCAATTCCAACCCTTGATGCTGAGTGCCAAGCAGGGAAGAATGCTGATATGAGCTTTTAAACATAACCCGTTAACTGCTGCCAATCAAATGGTGAATAAGATACTCTTTAGGGTTCATATGTTTGTAAATCTGACTGTATTGAAGTCAGTGCCTCACCAGTCATGAACTTCACCGCACGTCACTGACCCTTTACTCGTTGCCAGTTGATCAATAAACAAACAACCATTTGTTGTCCTGCTTATACCATTCTGGGTAAAGGACAATGTGCAGCCTATACCAACCGACCCCTAACTGGACCTGTTGCCAGTCAATCACAGGAAACTTTTTAGGCACTCCATACAAATCCAACCATTCCCCCGCCAATTATGCGCATGCTCGCAACATTTACCAACAAAAATTAGGGCTATATATTACTCTTAACAGTTTATAGATGCTCTTCACGCGTAAATGTGTTGAAACACAAATGGATGAAAATGTTTCATGCGTAAAACATACTTGGAGAATGTCTGCAACTTGTGGACTACAGAGCAGATAGCGGACAATAAATTTAGCCTTTGGTGGAGTTTCTTTTGTCATGATCCGTGGTCCGGATCATGTTTTGTACTTTCTGTTAGTTTTGGAATGCTTCAGTTCCTGTTTTGTGCACTCCTGGGTTTATTTTGGTCACCATGGGGATTAATTGGGTTCACCCGCCTCTGGTTAGTGGTCCCACGCTCAGCTGCTGTCAACCGGTAATCAGAGAGCTATTTATTCACCTTGCTCGCCACGCTCAGTCTGGCGTCATTGTTTGCTCCATGCAACCTGTCAACGTAAGTTTCGCTTGTCTCCGAGCCAAAGCTAAGTGGTAGCCTTGTCTACGTAAGTTTTGCTTGTTTCTAGTACATGCTAAGTGGTAGCTTTAGTTTCGAGTGCGATCAGCACATTATTCCTTTTGCTTGTTTTCTGTTTTTGGTACTTTGCGTTATTTTTGAGAATAAATCATGTTCTTACCTGCACGCTTTGTCCGGAGTGGTCCGTCTGCATCCCAGGAGAATGAACCCCACGGTAAGCTGCGAAAGCCTCGTCTTGACGTCTTTCTGTAATTATAGTTATTATTATTACTAGTTATATTGAATTAAAACAGTAATTTGAGCTCTGACTATGTGCTCTTACTGCCATCTAATGTCTACTTTTAAGTCTGTGCGGTATAAAACAAATAAAGCATCAATAGGAGATGTTTTTCCCATATTTACAGTCGTGGTCAAAAGTTTACATACACTTGTAAAGAACATAATGTCATGGCTGTCTTGAGTTTCCAATATTTTCTACAACTCTTATTTTTTATGTGGTAGAGTGATTGGAGCACATATTTGTTGGTCACAAAAAATATTCATGAAGTTTGGTTCTTTAATGAATTTATTATGGGTCCACTGAAAATATGACCAATTGGCCCTGTTGTCTGTCTATCCGTGTTGGCCCTGCGATGAGGTGGCGACTTGTCCAGGGTTTACCCCGCCTTCCGCCCGAATGCAGCTGGGATCGGCTCCAGCACCACCCGCGACCCTGAAAGGGACAAGCGGTAGAAAATGGATGGATGGATGGTTCTTTTATGAATTTATAATGTGTCTACTGAAAATGTGAGCAAATCTGCTGGGTCAAAAGTATACATACAGCAATGTTAATATTTGGTTACATGTCCCTTTGCAAGTTTCACTGCAATAAGGCGCTTTTGATAGCCATCCACAAGCTTCTGGTTGAATTTTTGACCACTCCTCTTGAAAAAATTGGTGCCGTTCAGCTAAATTTGTTGGTTTTCTGACATGGACTTGTTTCTTCAGCATTGTCCACATGTTTAAGTCAGGACTTTGGGAAGGCCATTCTAAAACCTTAATTCTAGCCTGATTTAGACATTCCTTTACCACTTTTGACGTGTGTTTGGGGTCTTTGTCCTGTTGGAACACTCAACTGCTCCCAAGGCCCAACCTCCGGGCTGATGATTTTAGGTTGTCCTGAAGAATTTGGAGGTAACCCTCCTTTTTTATTATCCCATTTACTCTCTGTAAAGCACCAGTTCCATTGGCAGCAAAACAGGCCCAGAGCATAATACTACTACCACCATGCTTGACGGTCGGCTTGGTGTTCCTGGGATTAAAGGCCTCACCTTTTCTCCTCCAAACATATGTCTTGGTATTGTGGCCAAACAGCTAAATTTTTGTGCTCAAGTATGTGCTCCAATCACCCTATTACAAAAAAATAAGAGTTGTAGAAATTATTGGAAACTCAAGACAGCCATAACATTATGTTCTTTACAAGTATATGTAAACTTTTGACCACAACTGTGTATATGTATATATATATATATATATATATATATTTTTTTTTTTTTTTCACTGCTCAACCTATTCAGGGTGATGGGTTAGCTCGAGCCTATCGCAGACAACTTTAGCGTGAGATGCGTGGTATATGCCCTGAACCGTATACCACTCACAGCTAAGGACAATTTAGAGACTCCAGTGAACCTGCACTGTCGGAGGAAACCCACACAAGCACAGAAAGAAGATGTAAAGTGCAGACTGGGATGTCCAAGCCGAGATTCAAAGCCAAGCATCCTGATTGTGAAGCAGATGTGCTGTAAATAAATGACTCCATGCCTAGTACACAAATGGGAGCTGGAATAGGCTCCAGCTAAACATAATAAGTGGTAGAAAAATTATTTTAAATTTTGGTCCCTAAAAATGGTACAGTTATACACTGTAAACCCGAATAAGTAAGCAGAACTAAAAAAAAGTGAGGCAATCAGTTGCCACATATGTTTTGAGTTCATAAACTCAAATATTTGAGTATATCAATTTGTAAATATTTGGACTTTATGTTAAATGTACTTTTAAATTATAATTGAATTAAACTTACCAATTACCAACTTACACACAGAGTATAATAATACAAATCTATAATGCAATTGATTCATTCTTAATTTATTCTTGATTTGATTTATTGATTTGTTCTTTCAAAATAAGACAAAATTATGTTCAATCCACTGAGTTTTAAGTAACTGAGTTAATTATTTTAAGTAGCAGCTACATAATCTGCAAACAAGTTAATATTAATTACAAATAAAAAGTTTAATCAACTTAAAAAGGAGGAAAATGTTACTCACACTCAACATTTTTAAGTAAGTACAACTTTTAACAACTTTTTAAGTTTACACTACTTATTCTAATTAATTATTTTGAGTGTTCTACTATATATAGTCCGATGTGAAAGGCCTTAAAAAGAAGCCAATGGCAGAGCAGGAAGGCGGGGCTTAAAAAAGAAACCAAAGTCACAGCAAAAGGAATAATGCACGCTGACCAAGTTGATAATGGCATTATAAAATATATTAATTAAAAAACCCCAAAAATGGATTCAGGTTTTAAGTACAGTACAATTCCGATCTTTTGTATATGGCTATAAAGCCGATATTTATCCAGTGCAACTGCATTCGACCTATACGTCATCAAAAAAACGACAAAATTATTTGTCAAAATGCACGATTGCAAAAAAAGAAAAAAAAAAGGGGCATTTAAGAGGCGAAATTAAGATGTTTTATATCTCAAGTCACTGTCCCATCACTCCTTCTCCGACTGTTCGGCCAAAGGCTCCTCGGAACAGAAAGTGAAGCAAATCTACCACAAACTGCAAGAGCTAATAATTCTTGCCCTCTTCCTTCTTAATCTCCTATATTGAATAACTCAGTTCAGAAAATGTGGACTCCTGTTGCACAGAATCCTTGAAATTGCCACAAATGCGCCAGGAATGAGACTTAGAAGTTAAAGTCCCAACGATTGTCACACACACACTAGGTGTGGTGAAAGTATCCTCTGCATTTGACCCATCACCCTTGATCACCCCCTGGGAGGTGAGGGGAGCAGTGAGCAGCAGTGGTGGCCACACTCGGGAATCATTTTGGTGATTTAACCCCCATTTCCAACCCTTGATGCCAAGTGCCAAGCAGGGAGGTAATTGGGTCCCATTTGTATAGTCTTTGGTATGACTTGGCCGGGGTTTGAACTCACAACCTACCGATCTCAGGGCGGACACTCTAGCCACAAGGCCGCTGAGCAGAGTGGAGCCATGTTTACTTCCATAAACACACAGAACATGCTGTACCGCAGCGCTGTTCAACTGGCAGCCCAGGGGCCAAATTCGCCCCAGGAATGACACCAAACTGGCCCCAGAGAGACGTATTTTTGCAGCAAATTCCCCAAAATACTATATTGCTCCTGTAGTATTGACTTTAAACCAATGTAAACAGGATCCTTGCATTGACATTTTAACCTTGCTAGCAAACATAGAACACTGGGGTCCAAACTTGTGAGTTACATAACTGAGGCGTTCATCGAGGCACCCCTTTAAGTCCTCTCCTCTTTGGTAGTTACACATTTTTTTGGTAATGTGGTTTGTGTAAGAAATATGTTGCTGTGGCTTGTTTACTTCACATTCAGTCAGTAGTCATTTTTTCAACCTATTTAATTATACTAGTGGTGTTCCTCAAGGTTCCATTTTAGGTCCGCTCTTTTTCATCATTTGGGCTACTCAACTGGTGGCCCACAAATTAGGTTCAAAAAGTGTTTTAAGAGACTCACATTTTTTCAGAAGGTCCTAAAACGGAGCAGAGCACACCTGTAACTCTGGCAAAAAAATAAACCAGAATCAAATGTCTACTGTATTGGACGATGGTTCTCCGAACTATACAAAATAAAACTAATAGTAAAGGGAGAAGTCCGGCCCCTCGGTCTTAAGCTTTCCGTTCAATACAATGTAGTTGAATACCCCAGCTGGAGCGTGTGTGACGTCACTTCAGGGACCCATTCCATTCACATTACAAATATTTTTTTTTGGTAATGTGAACGACAACACAAAACAATCAGATTGAACAAAAGCAATCAAAACTAGGCATCATACCCTGCAGTGTGAATGTCTCCATTGAGACGTGTGGTCTCCACGAAGTTACAGACACTTTTTTCTTCTTGAGTACTCAGTAAAGTACATTACTCAATGGCCGGAGTTCCCAAATGTTTTTAGCTCAATGTCCAAATGAGAAATATTCTTGGTATCCACTGTTCATAAACTAATGATAAAGACCACAAAAGACTTCAGAATTAGCAGGTGATGTACAAACCCCGTTTCCATATGAGTTGGGAAATTGTGTTGGATGTAAATATAAATGGAATACAATGATTTGCAAATCCTTTTCGACCCATATTCAATTGAATGCACTACAAAGACAATATATTTGATGTTCAAACTCATAAACTTTATTTATTTTTGCAAATAATAAACTTAGAATTTCATGGCTGCAACACATGCCAAAGTAGTTGGGAAAGGGCATGTTCACCACTGTGTTACATCACCTTTTCTTTTAACAACACTCAATAAACGATTGGGAACTGAGGAAAATAATTGTTGAAGCCTTGAAAGTGGAATTCTTTCCCATTCTTGTTTTATGTAGAGCTTCAGTCGTTCAACAGTCCGAGGTCTCCGCTGTCGTATTTTACGCTTCATAGTGCCACACATTTTCGATGGGAGACAGGTCTGGACTGCAGGCGAGCCAGGAAAGTACACACACTCTTTTTTTACGAAGCCACGCTGTTGTAACACGTGCTGAATGTGGCTTGGCATTGTCTTGCTGAAATAAGCAGGGGCGTCCATGAAAAAGACGGCACTTAGATGGCAGCATATGTTGTTCCAAAACCTGTATGTACCTTTCAGCATTAATGGTGCCTTCACAGATGTGTAAGTTACCCATGCCTTGGGCACTAATGCACCCCCATACCATCACAGATGCTGTCTTTTGAACTTTGCGTCGATAACAGTCTGGATGGTTCGCTTCCCCTTTGGTCCGGATGACACGATGTCGAATATTTCCAAAAACAATTTGAAATGTGGACTCGTCAGACCACAGAACACTTTTCCACTTTGCATGAGTCCATCTTAGATGATCTCGGGCCCAGAGAAGCCGGCGGCGTTTCTGGATGTTGTTGATAAATGGCTTTTGCTTTGCATAGTAGAGCTTTAACTTGCACTTCCAGATGGAGCGACGAACTGTATTTAGTGACAGTGGTTTTCTGAAGTGTTCCTGAGCCCATGTGGTGATATCCTTTAGAGATTGATGTCGGTTTTTGATACAGTGCCGTCTGAGGGATCGAAGGTCACGGCCATGCCGCTTACGTGGAGTGATTTCTCCAGATTCTCTGAACCTTTTGATGATATTATGGACCGTAGATGTTGAAATCCCTACATTTCTTGCAATTGCACTTTGAGAAACTTTGTTCTTAAACTATTTGACTATTTGCTCACGCAGTTGTGGACAAAGGGGTGTACCTCGCCCCATCCTTTCTTGTGAAAGACTGAGCATTTTTTGGGAAGCTGTTTTTGTACCTAATCATGGCACCCACCTGTTCCCAATTAGCCTGCACACCTGTGGGATGTTCCAAATAAGTGTTTGATGAGCATTCCTCAACTTTATCAGTATTTATTGCCACCTTTCCCAACTTCTTTGTCACGTGTTGCTGGCATCAAATTCTAAAGTTAATGATTATTTGCAAAAAAAAAATGTTTATCAGTTTGTCTTTGTAGCATATTCAACTGAATATGGGTTGAAAAGGATTTGCAAATCATTGTATTCCGTTTATATTTACATCTAACACAATTTCCCAACTCATATGGAAAGGGGGTTTGTATATATATATATTTACCTCCTGACCCACAGTTTTCTGTAGCACACCATGCGTTACATCTAACAAAGCCTCTTTTCAAAGTACCACTTTGATTGTATTTTTTTTTTTTTTTTTTTTGTCCTGTCCAGCTTCTCAGGCAAATCACATAGTTGTTGTAGATGCCCATATCGGCTGTACAAATTTACTTGACAAAAGAAAAGTGTGGGATACTTCTCTTGTTACCTTATTTGTATTTAACTTTCTTAAATGTATTTATATTATTATTATTTGGTGCAGTCGGGCCGGAGCAGGAGGGGATAGAAAGAGAAAAAAAGGAAGACAGAGGGGGAAATTGTGGGGATAAGACAGAGAGACGATAACATCAACAGCAAACACAACAATAACAATAACAACAACAACAGAACAACATCAGCAAATAGGATATGTACAAATATGATGGTAAAAGTGATAGCAAAGAAGCAGTTATTGAAATAAATATTAATACAGAAATTACAGTGAGCGTTATTACATTACAAGTGGAGAATAGAAATAGAAATAGCACTATTAGTTAGTTAGTTTATTATTTCTTCGGTCAGTGGTCAACAAAATAAAGAAGCAGTTATACATTCATAAATTGACAGTTTTACAGACCGAAAGGGTTTAGGCTGAAGTTGAGCACTTATTTCGCCTAACCCTATAAACAATCTCAAATACAAGACGTAGTAAAACCAGGAGACATCGGGCTCTGATCTTGTGCTTCATAGAAATATGAAATTTCCTTCACACAACATATTATAAATACACCTTTTACACAACATGAACCCTGTCCAAATATATACACAGTAAAGACAGACAAACAGTTGTGAAACATCCCTGTACACGCATTGGTTAAACATTTGTACCAATAATATACTATACACAAAGATTTATAATTCCATTATTATTTATATCTATTATATGTTATATATCTATCTAACTATTGATAATGAATAATAATAATTTACCTCTATTATCAACAATACAATTGTTTCAAATGCAACAATACATACAGGTAAAAGCCAGTAAATTAGAATATTTTGAAAAACTTGATTTATTTCAGTAATTGCATTCAAAAGGTGTAACTTGTACATTATATTTATTCATTGCACACAGACTGATGCATTCAAATGTTTATTTCATTTAATTTTGATGATTTGAAGTGGCAACAAATGAAAATCCAAAATTCCGTGTGTCACAAAATTAGAATATTACTTAAGGCTAATACAAAAAAGGGATTTTTAGAAATGTTGGCCAACTGAAAAGTATGAAAATGAAAAATATGAGCATGTACAATACTCAATACTTGGTTGGAGCTCCTTTTGCCTCAATTACTGCGTTAATGCGGCGTGGCATGGAGTCCATGAGTTTCTGGCACTGCTCAGGTGTTATGAGAGCCCAGGTTGCTCTGATAGTGGCCTTCAACTCTTCTGCGTTTTTGGGTCTGGCATTCTGCATCTTCCTTTTCACAATACCCCACAGATTTTCTATGGGGCTAAGGTCAGGGGAGTTGGCGGGCCAATTTAGAACAGAAATACCATGGTCCGTAAACCAGGCACGGGTAGATTTTGCGCTGTGTGCAGGCGCCAAGTCCTGTTGGAACTTGAAATCTCCATCTCCATAGAGCAGGTCAGCAGCAGGAAGCATGAAGTGCTCTAAAACTTGCTGGTAGACGGCTGCGTTGACCCTGGATCTCAGGAAACAGAGTGGACCGACACCAGCAGATGACATGGCACCCCAAACCATCACTGATGGTGGAAACTTTACACTAGACTTCAGGCAACGTGGATCCTGTGCCTCTCCTGTCTTCCTCCAGACTCTGGGACCTCGATTTCCAAAGGAAATGCAAAATTTGCTTTCGTCAGAAAACATGACTTTGGACCACTCAGCAGCAGTCCAGCTGGTGTCGGTCCACTCTGTTTCCTGAGATCCAGGGTCAACGCAGCCGTCTACCAGCAAGTTTTAGAGCACTTCATGCTTCCTGCTGCTGACCTGCTCTATGGAGATGGAGATTTCAAGTTCCAACAGGACTTGGCGCGTGCACACAGCGCAAAATCTACCCGTGCCTGGTTTACGGACCATGGTATTTCTGTTCTAAATTGGCCCGCCAACTCCCCTGACCTTAGCCCCATAGAAAATCTGTGGGGTATTGTGAAAAGGAAGATGCAGAATGCCAGACCCAAAAACGCAGAAGAGTTGAAGGCCACTATCAGAGCAACCTGGGCTCTCATAACACCTGAGCAGTGCCAGAAACTCATCGACTCCATGCCACGCCGCATTAACACAGTAATTGAGGCAAAAGGAGCTCCAACCAAGTATTGAGTATTGTACATGCTCATATTTTTCATTTTCATACTTTTCAGTTGGCCAACATTTCTAAAAATCCCTTTTTTGTATTAGCCTTAAGTAATATTCTAATTTTGTGACACACGGAATTTTGGATTTTCATTTGTTGCCACTTCAAATCATCAAAATTAAATGAAATAAACATTTGAATGCATCAGTCTGTGTGCAATGAATAAGTATAATGTACAAGTTACACCTTTTGAATGCAATTACTGAAATAAATCAAGTTTTTCAAAATATTCTAATTTACTGGCTTTTACCTGTATATGTAATGATAACTTGAAATACAAAAGAAAGCAGATAAATGGAGGGGAAGAAAGAGAAACCAACAACTTGAAATGCAAAAGAAAGCAGAAAATGGAGGGGAAGAAAGAGAAACCAACTGTATTAACCTTGTAGATTGTTATAGTAACAATAGGTTAAGCTTTGTCAGTGTGCCATGTGTTACCCAGTTTAGTTTCCCCTAGGGCATGGGTGTCAAACTCTGGCCCGCCGTGTAATTTCACTTGGTCCTTGAGGCGATATCAAATTAACACTAGAGCTGGCCCGCCGATTATATTCAGCGGCGGTGCCGCGGTAACACCGCATTCACCGCTAATTCTCATACTTGCCAACCCTCCCGGGAGAGTCCCAGATCTCAGTGCCCCTCCCAAAAATCGTCACATTCGCCTTTCATCCAGTCCAACAGTGCTGGCCCAGTCGCATAATATGTGCGGGTTCTGCAAGCATACACAAGTGAATGCAACGCATACTTGACCAACAGCAATACAAGTTACACTGAGGGTGGCTGTATAAACAACTTTAAGTTTTGTTAGAAATATACGCCACACTGTGAACCCACACCAAACAAACAGCACTAACTCTTCCAGGACGCTACAAGGTGGGAGGGGGGGTTTGTTGGTGTATATTGTAGCATCCCGGAAGAGTTAGTGCTGCAAAGGGTTCTGGGTATTTGTTCTGTTGTGTTTATGTTGTGTTACAGTGCGGATGTTCTCCCGAAATGTGTTTGTCATTCTTGTTTGGTGTGGGTTCACAGTGTGGCATATATTTCTAACAAAACTTAAAGTTGTTTATACGGCCACCCTCAGTGTAACTTGTATCGTTGTTGATCAAGTATGCGTTGCATTCCCGTGTGTGTTCATTCAGAAGCCGCACATATCTTGTGACTGGGCCGGCACATGGTTAGAATGGATGAAAGCGGACGTGACGTCAGCTCATAGAGAACGTTAAAGGCAGTCCTTTAAGGCACGCCCCCAAGACTGTGGTCCGAGTGGACTACGAGATATAATGACTGATGAACACCTTCTTTCGATAATGAAGGTTGCCTCAGCTCAATGCCTGAGCCCTGACATTAATGAACTAGCATCCAAGAAAAGATGCCAGGTATCTGGCTTGGGCACATTAGATCAGTGTGTTGCAAACTGAGCAGTTTAAAGCCCTGAATGGTTGGTTTATTCATTGTTATTTTATTTTCAATACAATTTTTATTTGAATTGTATTTGATATGCCATTGATATTTTTTTATTATTATTTGAAACTCGATTTTGCATGTCACTATAAAGTTATATAAGCCTTGCTTGTTCAATATTCAATGCAAAACTTGTTTGGGTCCCTATTAAAAGGTTAATTTGTTCAACCTTGGCCCACGGCTTTGTTCAGTTTTAAATTTTGGCCCACTCTGTATTGAGTTTGACACCCCTGCCCTAGGGCAACAATGTTAATATATGTTTTGGATGGTCTCAACCAGTGATTCTCAAACGGTGGTACGCGGGCTTCAACTAGTAGTACACCAAAGAATCATTTGATATATATACAAACACAGTGTTACTGTTCAAACTGTGTGTAATGTTACAGTGGCCAAAATATTAAATATAGTTGTTAAATAAAACCTCTGCCTTGTTTTCAACAAATACTTAGGCCTTCTACGCTACTGTATTTTGATGTTGGTCATTATGGCGGTAGACAAACGGCAACCTGCTGACAAAAATACAGCAGAGTGTCAAAACTTGTAACAAATCCACAGGTAAAAATAGTCCTGGCTAAATGCCCTACTTAAAAATGGGGCCTTTGTTTAAAAAAAAACGTTCAGTGTCGGATAATGTACAATCTCTTTATCATATTCATGGGTTACAACATTTTAGATTTGGTTGTAAAAATACACCATTACCAAAAAGTTCCAGAGACGTTAGCGAATGCTAGTCACGAGTCTTGAGCTGCAAACCGTAGAGGAAAAAAAAGTGTAAAATTAAGGAACTTGCGGTAAAAACACAAAAAAATCAATAATTAATTAAATTGTTCTTCTAATGCGAAACTACTGTATTACAACATCAACTATTGATAGCGAGTTCGCTAACATCAAACTGCAACTTCAAAGAAACTGCTGACAGAGGGCAGTATAACAACAGAAAGCTTGCTGATTTAAGAATGCTAACTCCCTTAGCATGTGCCAGACAGTGAAAGCAATTGCTTAATTCTAGCCTTGCTCTTTAGGTTGTGACATTCACTGAGATATCAATTGTAATGTCGTGATCAAGGCAGAGCAATTTTGGCCTTTTCAGGCTAAAATGATCTGTAACATGTTGTCTTAAAAGGGGAAATGTAGTGAGTTAGCATTAGCCTATTGCAGTGTTTTTCAACCTTTTCTGAGCCAAGGCACATTTTTGTAATTGAAAAAATTCTGAGGTACACCACTAGCAGAAAACATAAAAAAAATGAAACTCAGCAGCCGATATTGACGATAAAAAGTTGTTCTCGCAATTGTTGGTTATGAATTCAAATCCTAACCACCCATGCATCACTAGAGCTCAAAGTAGGTGTACTGTCACGACCTGTCACGTCACGCCGTTACTTATTTTGAGTTTTTTGCTGTTTTCATGTGTCTAGTATTTTAGTTCTCCTATTTTGGTGGCTTTTCCTCTTTTGTTGGTATTTTCCTGTTGCAGTTTCATGTCTTCCTTGAACGCTATTCCTGCTTTGTTTTAGCAATCAAAACTATTTAAGTTGTGTGGACGCTATCCTTCTTTGTGGGGACATTGTTGATTGTCATTTCATGTACGGATGTACTTTGTGGACGCCGTCTGCTCCACACTCTGTAAGTCTTTGCTGTCGTCCAGCATTCTGTTTTTGTTTACTTTGCAGCCAGTTCAGTTTCAGTTTTGTTTTGCATTGCCTTCCCTAAGCTTCAATGCCTTTTCTTAGCGGCACTTGTCTTTTGTTTATTTTTGGTTTACGTGTTAGATACCTTTTTACCTACACGCTGCCTCCCGCACATTGTGATCACGACAAACCATGTTGCCGACATCTACAAAGCAATTAGCTACCTGCTGCCACCTACTGACATGGAAGAGTATTACACGGTTACTCTGCCAAGCTTTAGACAGCACCGACACTCAACAAAGGCACATTTGCGGTTACTGGTTTGCAAAAAAATATTTTTAACCCAATTCGGTGAAATTACATAATGTCCCACGGCACACCAGACTGTATCTCATGACACACTAGTGTGCCACAGCACAGTGGTTAAAAAACACTGCCATAATGCCTAATAGAAGCACCTGTAGCTTATTCCACCGGTCATTGTTTCCTAAAGATCACATTAATTTGGTACTAGAGGATGTTTGGAGAAAGTAATAACGCTATGCTATGTTTACAGATCAAGCCAATGGATATGAAGCTCAGCCTGACCCTCTCAGACCTTTCGCCCGAAGATAGCGGCAGGCTGATCGCGTGCAGCGCGGAGAACATGGTCGGCCAGACGGAGGCCATGCTACAGCTGAATGTTCTCTGTAAGGCCGTTTGCTGTTAACGTTCACCCAGATTTGCATACGTCTTTTGGAAATTGCATTTTCAAGTTTCATTTGTTTTAATTTCCTCTGAGGTCGTCTTGTAAATGTTGAATTTTTTTTTTTTTTTCCAGTGGAAGCAGAGCGCTCCTCAGTTTGTTTTCATTACTGCCACTGCTGATCTTATTGACTTCTCCATGTTTCCTGTCCATAACTCTTCCTCGCCGTGCTCCTCTGCTTCCACATGTTTTCTCTCCCTTGTTTTGCTCGTGCTGATGTTTGTCTCAAAACCTCGATACCGTTCAAAAACACAGCCAACACTTAGCCAGTCATCAATTTTATTTCAATACTTTAGTAACAACATAAGTTGTCATCATCCTTGGAACCTCCTAACGATTTTTCCACTCGTACCCTATGTCTGTCCCCATACTCGATAACCAACGTTTCCAATATTTGCCAGTAATAATGTTTCTTCATAACCTCGGATAACATTTACAATCTTTGCTAATGTTTACAACTATATATGATCATCTTCAACAACTTGTACAACCTTTCCTGACGATATGAACATTTCATACAACAGTTATCACGGTGACCAAAATTATTACTGTTATCATTATTTTCACAATATTGTTGAATGTGCTCAAAAAGTACTTATACACACACTAAATTTGGTAACACTTTAGTATGGGGAACATATTCTAAGTAACAAATACTTAATTTAGAGTTATGTGGACACTAGGGGAACATATAAGGGTTAGGGTTAGGGCTAGGGTTACTAATAAGCAATAATTCTGAGGTTATTGAGGGAAGACTCTTAATTAATGGCTTACTGGTTATATATAAGGCCATGCAGAATAAGGCATTGATAAGTACTTAATAATGACTAATTAAGAGCCAATATGCTACTAATTTGCATGTTAATAAGAAACTAATTAATGGTGAATATGTTCCCCATACTAAAGTGTTACCAAATATTTTAACCAAGTTTTATAAAAACAAATAAAAACAACACAAACACAAAAATATTGAACATTGTTCTGGCTTCTTAGTATTTACATATGTTTATCTTCTTATTTTGGATTGAGTTTGGCATTTGTTATGTGTTTGTGTCTTGTATTCATGCTAGCTAGTGATTAGGCGCTTTTGCAGGAAATGAGCGGTATCACCGAGAGTGTGGTAAAATCACAGTTTTACGATTATTCAAATTTGAAACGGTAATACTAACCGTCGAGAATGTTACCGCAATATACCATTATATTGGTAATACTTACATTTCTACCAACATTTTAAACATTTCTCTTGATAATGTTTGTTTCCGTATTGGTACCGCCAGGAAACATCTCCACTCTAAGCCATTTTTCTGGCACTAATGTTTGTGTTCGATACCTCAGGAAACACCCACACTGTTAGTTATTTTAAATGGTTGTCCTGGTGGTAATGTCCACCTCCTTTCTAAGAACCGCCATTATTCCCACTCTTACAAAAATCAAATACTTGATAACCATAAAAAATGTCTTAGCAGGTGCTAATGTTTGTCGTCGTAATTGATCATATCCAACACCATTTGTAGTCTTTGCTAGTTTTAGGGCCTGATTTACTTATGGTTTGTGTCAGGTTCAAACACTGATGACATTTATTAAACAAGACAAGAAGCAAGGAATCAAACAGAGACCGAATTAAATTTGTCTCAATGAGCAGAAACGCGTTGACACTGTACCCTTGTACAGTGTCGTCCCACGCTCCTGACGAAAGATTGTACGCCTCCTCTTTTATTTGGAATTTCCCTGATTACATGGCAACAGCTGTTTCTAAGGGAGGGGGGTCGTAAACAGCCATCGCCTTTGATTAAAAACAGTTCAAAGAAAAGGTCGCCTGGAGGGGAGTCTGGTCCTGCTTCCTTTCTGCTTTGTAGTTCTCAGGTCAAGACAAAATCTTTTTGTGGATTACAATACATCAAAGAAACAGAACACCTTCATGTTGCTTCCCATCCTACACAGTGGAGTTTTACAAGCCTTCTTCTTGCTCGGATCAAAGACAGCTTTTATTCTTAGATAACTTAGATACAATTATTCTGACAGTTTGCATGTACTAAAACATGTGCAAACATGATAGCACACGCAAAGCTGATCTATTAAAAGCAGTGGTGGGCCGTCAGGGCCAGCAAGGCCTTCTCTGCTGGCCTAACATAACCAGAAATTATGATCATAATTAAAGAGAAAAACAATTTTTTGATTTACTTTCCCTAAATATCTAAAATTATTCATATTCTCTTCATGTCATATTATGCTCCTTCCAGTGCTGTTGTTTTTAGTTGTAGTTTGTATCCAATCAGAATTCAGCTAGCTTATGTTGCCATGCTGTACCAAATCTGCCAGGGGCCTTCAGAATCAACAATGCGTTCACTGACAGTGCACGGGGACATACAGTTGATAGACAATTACGATAGCCAATCAGATCACGAGTTGTTGTCAGTAAGGGCTTCTAGATGGCCTCACATTGAACGTGACATTTACGCGTCCTGTGATTGGTTACTCATCGGGACCGTCAGCGGATGAATTTGGGAACACATAGTTGAGAGACAGTTGCGATAGCCAATCAGATCACAAGTTGTTGACAGTAGCCTGACGTTAACGAGACTGTGATTGGATACTCACTTGTCACTCCAAAGTGAGTATCCAATCACAAGTTTCAATTTAGCAGGAAGCGGGAAGTGTTGCGCCATAGCCAGACCGGGATTGCAGAGAAGGAGAACAAAACGTTGATTAGGTGGCAGATATATATTTTCAAGAAGGATATTTAAAGAGAAACCACATCTGGTGAGACGATGTCGGCCAACCCCGGAATCTAGCTCAGCTGTTCTAGCGATGAAATGGGGAACGGCGTCGAATAGGTCCGACTGGTTGTGAGTTCAAATGTTATTTTTACACGTTTAATATGTTTTTTGCAATTTTAATTTTGACAGTACCACATAAGATACGTTTTAACTGCTGATGCTGTCAGAGTATGTTGGTGACGAACCCCAAGATGCAGAGACGGCAGACTTTGTCCAGGAAAACATGATTTAATTGAACACTATAGCAAAAAAAACCCCAAAAGGGTACAAACAAAAGGTGCGCACAAGGTGGAGAACAAACTTGGCTATGAACTAAAATAGCACAAAGGCTAACTGTCGACAAGAAACAAAAACACTTACTGTGACATGAAGGAACTATGACATGAGCAGAGTGAACAAAAGTAGACAGAGCTACAACGACAAGTATTATGACAGGTAGTAGTGACAATAATCCAGCACTGACTTGAGAGGAAGGCAGGTTCAAATAGCAGCTGGCTGATTGACACCAGGTGTGGCCAGGTGCCAATCAGCCACAGCTGAGGGGACAAAGCACTCAGGGAGATAATCAGGAAATAACCAAAATAAGAGCGCTGACAGGAAACAAAGACAGGAAAAACCAAAACCTAACTAAACTGTCAGTGACAAACCTGACAGATGCGTTTTAATTGATTTTTAAATGCACCAGAAAATAACCGGTTTTGTACACTGTTGATGTGATTCAATGCACGGTAGTGCGTAAATGTGTTTCTGTATAGTATTTATCCAGCAATGGTCATGTGGTGACATCAATTATGGTATTTTGAGAGGTAATCATTGAAGTCGGACATCACTGAAGGCCTAGGTGGGAAACACACGGCCCGCCACTGACTAAACGTGTGGATTGTGTCTATCAAAAGGGTCTTATAGTCTGAAAAATACGGTAGCTAACGTTGGTGTCCCTCATCAACATCTCCATCCTTATCCTTTTTCCTCCTGGCTCCTCCTCTTTCTGTTTACTTCCTGACTGCTCTTCCTGTTCCGGTTGCCTGCGTCGTCAGTTGCCCCCGTCATCGTGCACCTGTCGGAGCCAACGCAGGACCATGAGTGGTGCATCCCCTTCAGCGTGACCGGCAACCCTAAGCCGGAGCTGCAGTGGTACTTTAAGAACGGGACCATCCAGGAGCAGAACTACATCCGCACTATGTACCCCGATTCCTTCAACAGCGAGTACCACGGCTGCCTGCAGCTCACCAACCCCACGCACATCCACAACGGCGTGTACAGGCTGGTGGCCAAAAACGAGTACGGGAGGGACGAGAAGAAGGTTTCGGCCCAGTTTATCAACCCACCGTTCGACCACACAGGTTGCTGTTTAACCTCATAGAACTGCTTTGCCTGTATTGAACTATTTACAAACGGGACGTTTTGTTTTTTTGTTGCAGAAGAAGACGATACCTACTATTGTAAGTACCCTTTCACTATTAAAATGGCTTCATTTTAACAGCTTTAAATTAATTCTTCTATGCCATCAATCATGTCCATACACTGATTGGATCGATGGGTGCGTGGTTCCTCCAGACGCGACTGGTAAGACATTTTTAAAAACTATTACCATTAAATGAATAGTAATAACATTTGCCAGAAGCTCCACATCAGTGATTCTCAGTCTTTTTTCACCAAGTACCACCTCAAAAAACATTTGGCAGTCCAAGTAGCACCATAATGACCAATATTAAAATACAGTGGTGTAGTAGGCCTAAATGTTCATTAAAAACAATGCAAAGGTTTTATTTATTTTTTGGCTAGTGTAATATTACACACACAGGCCTCGAATTTTAACTCAAGTGTTGCCTTAAAGGAGGGCTCATATTTGATATATATACATACACTTGGCTGACTTGAGTTTCCAATAATTTCTACAACTCTTATTTTTTTGTGATAGAGTGATCGGAGCACAAAAACACAAAAAACATTCATGAAGTTTGGTTCTTTTATTTTATTTATTATAGGTCTACTGAAAATGTGACCGAATCTGCTGGGTCAAAAGTATACATACAGCAATGTTAATATTTGCTTACATGTCCCTTGGCAAGTTTCACTACAATAAGGCGCTTTTGGTAGCCATCCACATTGACCACTCCTCTTGACAAAATTGGTGCAGTTCAGCTAAATGTGTTGGTTTTCTGACATGGACTTGTTTCTTCGGCATTGTCCACACGTTTAAGTCAGGACTTTGGGAAGGCCATTCTAAAACCTTCATTCTAGCCTGATTTAGCCATTCCCTTACCACTTTTGACGTGTGTTTGGGGTCATTGTCCTGTTGGAACACCCAACTGCGCCCAAGACCCAAACTCCGGGCTGATGATTTTAGGATGTCCTGAAGAATTTGGAGGTAATCCTCCTTTTTCATTGTCCCATTTAAAGCACCAGTTCCATTGGAAGCAAAACAGGCCCATAGCATAATACTACCACCACCATGCTTAACGGTAGGGATGGTGTTCCTGGGATTAAAGGCCTCACCTTTCTCCTCCAAACATTTTGCTGCGTATTGTGGCCAAACAGCTCAATTTTTGTTTCATCTTACCACAGAACTTTCCTCCAGAAGGTCTTATCTTTGTCCATGATAAGACCTTATCATGGGACCTTATCATGGATCATAAGGCTCATTTCATAGCCTTTTTTTTTTTATTATACTAAAATAAATTATATACAAAGAGGATAAAAGTAAAGGATAATAAATGAGCTCAAATATACCTACAAATGAGGCATAATGATTAGGGATGTCCGATAATGGCTTTTTGCCGATATTCCGATATTGTCCAACTCTTTAATTACCGATACTGATATCAACCGATACCGATATCAACCGATACTGATACATACAGTCGTGGAATTAACACATTATTATGCCTAATTTGGACAACCAGGTATGGTGAAGATAAGGTCCTTTTTTAAAATATTAATAAAATAAAATAAGATAAATAAATTAAAAACATTTTCTTGAATAAAAAAGAAAGTAAAACAATGTAAAAACAGTTACATAGAAACTAGTAATTAATGAAAATGAGTGAAATTAACTGTTAAAGGTTAGTACTATTAGTGGACCAGCAGCACGCACAATCATGTGTGCTTACGGACTGTATCCCTTGCAGACTGTATTGATATATATTGATATATAATGTAGGAACCAGAATATTAATAACAGAAAGAAACAACCCTTTTGTGTGAATGAGTGTGAATGGGGGAGGGAGGTTTTTTGGGAATTTGAGAATCACTGCTCTAGACCAGGGGTCCCCAACTACCGGTACCGGTCCGTGGATCGATTGGTACCGGGCCGCACAAGAAATAAAAAAAATAAAATAAAAAAATAATGTATTTATTTTATTTATTTTTTATTAAATCAACATAAAAAACACAAGATACACTTACAATTAGTGCAAAAACCTCCCTCCCCCATATACACTCATTTGCACAAAAGGGTTGTTTCTTTCGGTTATTAATATTTCTGGTTCCTACATTATGTATCAATATAGATCAATACAGTCTGCAGGGATACAGTCCATAAGAACGCATGATTGTATTTTTTTATGACAAAAAAAAATTAAAGAAACCATTACCCCCCCCCCCCCCAAATTTTCAAGCGTTGACCGGTCCGCAGTTACAAAAAGGATGGGGACCACTGCTCTAGACAACAGAAACTAATTTTAGCATGCTGACGCTCTGCAGGGAGGCGGTGGACCATCACAACAGAAGTGCATCCCTGCGCATGGAATGATCCAAATGCAAGAAAATGCATGTTGTATGACATTTTTTCATATAGGAGATATATATTATAATAAATGTAATGGTTATATGATGATAATAATGTATTTCCTAAATGAAAAATTAACTGGGGATAAGTTGATTGGCAACACTAAAATTGGCCCTAGTGTGTGGATGTGAGTGTGAATGTTGTCCGTCTATCTGTGTTGGCCCTGCGATGAGGTGGCGACTTGTCCAGGGTGTACCCCGCCTTCTGCCCGATTGTAGCTGAGATAGGCTCCAGCACCCCCCGCGACCCCAAAGGGAATAAGCGGTAGAAAATGGATGGATGGATGGAAAAATTAACTGCTTTAGAAAAAAAAAAACACTCGTATTTTTGTCATAGAACCAAAAGCTGTATATATATATATATATATATATATATATATATATATATATATATATATATATATATATATATATATATATATATATGTATGTATGTATGTATGTATGTATGTATGTATATATAAAATGTATGCATACTTTTTTGTCATAGAACCAAAAGCTGTATATATATATATATATATATATATATATATATATATATATATATATATATATATATATATATATATATATATATATATATATATATATATATGTATGTATGTATGTATGTATGTATATATATATATAGAATGTATGCATACTTGTAAAGAGCGCAACGCATTTTATAATTTATATTTGAATTCTATGCATATTTTTTGTCAAATTTAACACTCGTCCATCTTTGTCTTTGGTTTTCTTTTCTTTCAGACACACCGCTGCCCCCCCTGGACGACAGTATCGCCGTAAGTGATTTTTATCCGTTGTGAGGAGATAATAATTCACACTCGTTAAGAATTTTGTTGATTAATTGAAGCACATGAGGTAAAAGGCAGGCGGCATTAGTCCACTCCATACAACACTGATATCGAAATAGAAGTTCAGAACATCCCATTAAAAAGCAATGCATTGATTAATTTGATTATTATTTGTTGTATCAATCAATTTTGCCAATTGTGACGTTTACAACATAGCTAATCCGTTTCCCTTTCAGATTTACGTTATCGTGGGAATTGCTGGAGTGGCGTTAACTGGCTGCATTCTCATGGTGATCATTCTCAAATATGGAAGAAACTCCAAGTTTGGAATAAAAGGTGAGCTTGTTTTATTGCTTGAGTTTAGCTTCATTTGCATTGAGTAAAGTTTTATTAAACCTATTAAGACTTTTGATTACTTCAAACGAAAAATGTGGTATTATTTTTTTATTACCAGTAATTACTTTATTGAATATTGTCTCCCTGGAGTGTGCAACAGAGACCATCAATGCAGAGTAGCATAAAAAAATAAAGAAAACAAATGTTTTACATCAGGGGTGTCAAAGTCAAGGCCCGCGGGCCGGTATTGGCCTTACCTTACGGGATGATATTTGATTAGTATTAGAACCGGCCTGCAGGCCACAGCCATCTGCTGCTGTTTTGCATGCACCAATACTCCATCAGTGTTGGCGCTAGGAATTTACAAAATGGGGTCCCAGGGACCCCATCAGGTCATAGAAATGGGGTCCCACAGTAAACATTTGGGGTCCCACTTTTTTGTAACTGTTTTGAAAACAAATGATAAATGTATGCATTATCCTGTTATATCTCACAATCTATATTGGGTTTTGGAAAAAGGTTGTCATAAACATTACTTAATTCAGTGTTTTTCCAACCTTTTTTGAGCCAAGGCACATTTTTTTGCGTTGAAAAAATCCGGAGGCACACCACCAGCAGAAATCATTAAAAAAACGAAACTCAGTTGACAGTAAAAAGTCGTTTAAACCATTACCAACCATGCATCACTATAGCTCTTGTCTCAAAGTAGGTGTACTGTCACGACCTGTCAAATCACACCGTGACTTATTTGGAGTTGTTTGCTGTTTTCCTGTGTGTAGTGTTTTAGTTCTTGTCTTGCGCTCCTATTTTAGTGGCTTTTTCTCCTTTTTTGGTATTTTCCTGTAGCAGTTTCACGTCTTCCTTTGAGTGATATTTCCCGCATCTACTTTGTTTTAGCAATCAAGAATATTTCAGTTGTTTTTATCCTTCTTTGTGTGGAAATTGTTGATTGTCATGTCATGCACGGATGTACATTGTGGACGTCATCTTTGCTCCACAGTAAGTCTTTGCTGTCGTCCAGCATTCTGTTTTGGTTTACTTTGTAGGTTAGGTTTTGGTTTTGTTCTGCATAGCCTTCCCTAAGCTTTTCTTAGGGGCACTGACCTTTTGTTTATTTTTGGTTAAAGCATTAGACACCTTTTTACCTGCACACTGCCTCCCGCTGTTTCCGACATCTACAAAGCAATTAGCTACCGGCTGCCACCTACTGATATGGAAGAGTATAACATGGTTACTCTGCCAAGCTCTAGACAGCACCGACACTCAACAACAACACATCATTTGCAGACTATAATTACTGGTTTGCAAAAAATATTTTTAACCCAAATAGGTAAAATTAGATAATCTCCCACTGCACACCAGACTGTATGTCACGGCACACTAGTGTGCCGCGGCACAGTGGTTGAAAAACAGTGACTTAATTCATTAAAAAAAAAAAAATACAAAAGAAAACACATTTTGATGCATATGTAAATGTATTCAGTTATAAACATTCATTCACTTTCTTCTTTCCTTCATGGTGTCATGTCTGTGTGATCATGTTTTGTTTTAGTCATGTTCGGTTTTGTTTTTGGACTTTTTGTGCACTTTTGTTTTGTTTTGTTTTGTCACCATAGCAACCATTAGTTTTCACCTGTCACGTCACGCACCTGTTTCACGTTTTGAGTCACGCACCTGCTTTCACTAATCATGTCTATAGTATTTAAGTTCATTGTTTTCAGTTTGTCGTTCTGACGACATCCCGCATTTATGCTTCTGCACACTCTCCACACAACTTTATGACCCTTGCTGCTCTTTTTTCATGCCGGTTCCATGCCAAGTAAGTTTTTGTTTATTAAGCCACAGTTAGTGTTTTTTGTTGTTCATAGTTTCTGCCTTTGTGCAAGTATTTGTTTTCATAGCCAAGTCGTTTCTCCGCCACTGTGCGTGCTTTTCGTTGTACTTTTTTTTGTAGTTATAGTGTTTAAATAAATCATGTATTCACCTTCACGCCACATCTGGTCCAATTCACTTGCACCTCGGGAGAACAAACCAAGCCATGGTCCCAGTCATGACAGATGTCGTCAGCAAAAAAGTTCTCCCGCAAGATTGGACGAAGGAACGTGGGAGGTCCTGCGCGCCATGGAAGCCGAGACGCTTCGCTATTCCCCCACGGAGCGCAAGGAACTCATGTGGGGTCCGACCGGCAAACTGGTGCCGATCAGCTCCGTTTGGCCCGGGGACGTTGACGCGTCATCCCTGTCCCGGAAGCTTTCGTGAGCGGAAAGCACGTGGCGCTCCCGCAAGCTCCTCCCCCTCCGGGCGGAAATAGACGGCCGCCAGCCTGGCAGCTCCAAGAGGACTCCACAGACCAGGATTTTTTTTTCAATACTTATTCTTTTGATCACCCGCCTCCAGCAAAAGACTCTAATGCCATGTCTTTGATAAAACATTATCAAAACATGTTTTTAGAAATCAGATCTAATCAGTCCAAGCCACGTCCCAGATTTCATGCCCCGCCCCCCAAGACTCAAGTCCCGCCCCCGTCACAATTTTTTTCTTTTTTTCCGCCCACACAACCCCAGGTGGGGGATAAAGAAAAACATTTGGGACAATTTAAAGGGGAAGTTTCTGCCCCTCTCCTGACCTCCCTCCGCCCACCCCTAGAGAGAGTTCCAGACCGCAGGGAGCGCGTCTGGTATCCGCCCCTTGAGGGGGGGGGCTGGGGTCGGGAGCTGTGCTGGTGGGGTGGCTCAGCATCACCATGTCAAGCCACAGCCTCCAGCACGGCCGCCACCACCAGTCTTTCGACCTGCCAAGCCACAGCCTCCAGTTCGGCCACCACCACCGGTCTTTTGGCCTGCCAAGCCGCAACCCCCAGCTAGGCCACCTCCACCTGCACCAAAGCTGCTGCCAGTAGCAGCTCCACGCCAAGCTCCAGTGCTGCCAGTTGCAGCTCCACGTCAAGTGCCGCCAGTCTCAGCTCCACGTCAAGTGCCGCCAGTCGCAGCCCCACGTCAAGTGCCGCCAGTCGCAGCCCCACGTCAAGTGCCGCCAGTCGCAGCCCCACGTCAAGTGCCGCCAGTCGCAGCCCCACGTCAAGTGCCGCCAGTCGCAGCCCCACGTCAAGTGCCGCCAGTCGCAGCCCCACGTCAAGTGTCGCCAGTCGCATCCCCACGTCAAGTGCCGGCAGTCGTAGCCCCACGTCAAGTACCGCCAGTCGCAGCCCACGTCAAGTGCCGCCAGTCGCAGCCCCACGTCAAGTGCCGCCAGTCGCAGCCCCACGATGCCAAGACCAAGACCCGCCATGCCAAGACCAAGACCAAGACCCGCCATGCCAAGACCAAGACCCGCCATGCCAAGACCAAGACCAAGACCCGCCATGCCAAGACCAAGACCAAGACCCGCCATGCCAAGACCAAGACCCGCCATGCCTAGACCAAGGCCAAGACCCGCCATGCCTAGACCAAGACCAAGACCCGCCATGCCTAGACGAAGACCAAGACTCGCCATGCCTAGACCAAGACCAAGACCCGCCATGCCTAGACCAAGACCAAGACCCACGCCGAGCTTCGCCGCCTGACGCGCCACGCCGAGCTCGCCGCCTGACGCGCCACGCCAAACTTCGCCGCCTGACTCACCACGCCGAGCTTCCACGCCTGCCACGATGACGATGCGCCTGCCTCCTCGTCGGCCACGGATATGGCCGCTACCTGGTCGTCCGCCACGCCAAGTGCGCCCACCTCCTCGTCGGCCACGGATGTGGCCCGTCCCGGGTCGCCCACCTCGCCTGCTGCAGCGGCGTTCCACTCGCCGCCGCCACATGACTATACCTCGGTGGATTCGGGGCCACTTGGTCTGGCGACCCACCGCCATGTCTCCCCCCCCCGCCCTCCCATGATTCTTGTTCATTTTTTTTCTTTTTGGACATCTGGGATCTGTCCGTTAGGGGGGATTCTGTCATGTCTGTGTGATCATGTTTTGTTTTAGTCATGTTCGGTTTTGTTTTTGGACTTTTTGTGCACTTTTGTTTTGTTTTGTCACCATAGCAACCATTAGTTTTCACCTGTCACGTCACGCACCTGTTTCACGTTTTGAGTCACGCACCTGCTTTCACTAATCATGTCTATAGTATTTAAGTTCATTGTTTTCAGTTTGTCGTTCTGACGACATCCCGCATTTATGCTTCTGCACACTCTCCACACACCCTCAAGACCCTTGCTGCTCTTTTTTCATGCCGGTTCCATGCCAAGTAAGTTTTTGTTTATTAAGCCACAGTTAGTGTTTTTTGTTGTTCATAGTTTCTGCCTTTGTGCAAGTATTTGTTTTCATAGCCAAGTCGTTTATCCGCCACTGTGCGTGCTTTTCGTTTGTACTTTTTTTTTGTAGTTATAGTGTTTAAATAAATCATGTATTCACCTTCACGCCACATCTGGTCCAATTCACTTGCACCTCGGGAGAACAAACCAAGCCATGGTCGCAGTCATGACACATGGATCTATACTTAACCGCTGCCGGTAGTTTTTTTCTATATATTTATTGTAATATTTTCAAAAAGTGTCTGTTCTATTTTTGGCCAAAGTAAGACAAAGACAACAATCTGAAGTTGTCTTCATTTTTTTTAGTTTTAATGCCATGATAGTCCGGCCCGCGTGTGCACAGATTTTCCTCCATGCGGCCGCTGAGCTAAAATGAGTTTGACACCCCTGTTTTACATCTATGGCCAGTTGTTGAATGCATGTAAAAACAAAACACAGTGATGAGATTTAAAAAGCCTCAAAATTTCACAAAGGTAATGACTTTTTAAACTACTGACAGACTCACTTTATTTCAGTTGGGCTAAATTTCTTTTTAAATGTTAGATATTGTTTAAAAAAATAAAAATAAAGTAAATAATCAATCAAAAAAAAAAAAAATGGTAACACTTTAGTATGGGGAACATATTCACCATTAATTAACATGCAAATTAGTAACATATTGGCTCTTAATTAGTCATTATTAAGTACTTATTAATGCCTTATTCTGCAATGGCCTTATTATACAGCCATTAACTAAGAGTCTTCCCTCAGTAACCACAGAATTATTGCTTATTAGTAACCCTAACCCTTATATGTTCCCCTAGAGTCCAAATAACTCTAAACTAAGTCTTTGTTACTTAGAATATGTTCCCCATACTAAAGTGTTACCAAATATATAATCTATATAATATGTAATATAAAATACTAACTAACTCATCTATGCATCAATATTTGTATTTAAAAGCTAGTTGCTAAGTTGTTACAGTATTACTCTCTTGTGTTGTTTGTAGGTTTTTTTTCCGCATGTTTACATTTGTAAGCCCCACTCAGCCTCCTATTCCTCCTCTGCGTCTCATCAGGCTCTTCCTCAGTCATCAGCAACGACGACGACTCTGCGAGCCCTCTCCATCACGTCTCCAATGGCAACAACACCCCGTCGTCCTCCGAAATGGGTCCAGACGCAGTGATGATCGGGATGACAAAGATTCCTGTCATTGAGAACCCGCAGTACTTCGGCAAATCGGGCAGCATGCTGAAAGCTGACACGTGTGAGTCACCGCACTGCGCCGCAAACGTATCTGGTAACCCGCATCTTTTCGGATAAATCCATAGGCGGCATGAAGGGGGCTGGACGCCGGATTTAGTCTGATGCCGGCCGGATGCTGGAGGCTCACTCAGCGGGAATCGCTGTTGGCTGCTGTGAAAGGCAAAAATAGCTGCTTTTTAGACAGCAGAATTGAACACGTCCTAAATTATATTAATTGTAAAACCACGCAGCTCAGTTTGACTTCTTAACTTTTTAACGTCCCTCGCCACATTGTACTTCAAATATTGCAGCTTCACCACACCGCTGATTTTCACTTTTATCCATCCATCCATTTCCTACCGCTTATTCCCTTCGGGGTTGCGGGGGGCGCTGGAGCCTATCTCAGCTACAATCGGGCGGAAGGCGGCGTACACCCTGGACAAGTCGCCATCTCATCGCAGGGCCAACACAGATAGACAGACAACATTCACACACTAGGGACCATTTAGTGTTGCCAATCAACCTATCCCCAGGTGCATGTCTTTGGAGGTGGGAGGAAGCTGGAGTACCCGGAGGGAACCCACGCAGTCACGGGGAGAACATGCAAACTCCACACAGAAAGATCCCGAGCCCAGGATCGAACCCCAGACTACTCAGGACCTTTGTATTGTTTTTTTGTAATTTTTAAAGCACATTCAACAAAATCTTTTGCCTATATTATGCATTTTCAAGCATAGAAATGGCTAAATGAACTACAAATATCAATACTACAGTAGCATCAGTAGTATGTATAATAGACTGTATATATATTATTCACATGTGAATAATGCTGTATCATACTTGCCAACCCTCCCGATTTTCCCAGGAGACTCCCGAATTTCAGTGCTCCTCCCGAAAATCTCCCGGGGCAACCATTCTCCCGAATTTCTTCCGATTTTCACCCAGACAACAATATTGGGGGCGTGCCTTAAAGGCAATGCCTCTCCAAACTGTCGTCACGTCCGCTTTTCCTCCATACAAACAGCGTGCCGGCCCAGTCACATAATATTTGCGGCTTTTACACACACATAAGTGAATGCAATGCATACTAGATCAACAGCCATACAGGTCACACTGAGGGTGGCCATATAAACAACTTTAACACTGTTACAAATATGTGCCACACTGTGAACCCACACCAAACAAGAATGACAAACACATTTCAGGAGAACATCCGCACCGTAACACAACATAAACACAACAGAACAAATACCCAGAATCCCTTGCAGCTACAATATACACCCTCCCCCAGATGCTGCCCATACCTATGCTCCTTCAAAGGTTGTGCTACTGGCTGCAAAGCATTGCACTTTCAAATACAACAATGAGTAGAGGAATGTTATATGTGTGTATAAGTGTAAATAAATGAACACTGAAATTTCAGTGTTCATTTATTTACACATAAATCAACACTGAAATTCAAGTATTTATTTTATATATATATATATATATATAGTAAAATAAATATATATATATATTGCTAGAATTCACTGAAAGTCAAGTATTTATTTTATTTATATATATATATATATATATATATATATATATAGAAAAGAAATACTTGAATGTCAGTGAATTATAGCTACGAATATACTCCTTAATCCCCCCCCCCCCCCACTATGACTGTATCAATCAATCAATCAATCAATCAAAGTTCATTTGAATAGCCCTAAATCACAAGTGCCTCGAAGGTCTGCACAAACCACAATGACATCCCCTGATCTGAACCCACATACGGGCAAAGGAAAAACTCCAAAAGCCCAACATGGCAAAAAGAAGAAACCTTAGGAAGGGGCCGCAGATGTGGGGATCCCCCTCCTGGGTGACGGGCTGCAATGGATGCCAAGTCGGTACAGTTATTGAATTATTCCTGATAATTTTGAGTCCAGTCCATTGGGGGCAAGCAGAGAGGGTAGGGGGTCTTCTTCCATATCATAGAGGAATGGTCCACACCGGGTCACGACTTAGAACAGCTGGCGTCGCTTCCAGACTGGTACCTCTCTCGGGATTGTCCGTGGCCACCTGGTAACCTCTCCATGCAGGAAAGGGGGTCAACAAAGTGTAGTGTACTTCTTATTAGAGATGTCCGATAATGGCTTTTTTGCTGATATCCGATATTCCGATATTGTCCAACTCTTAATTACCGATTCCGATATCAACCAATACCGATGCATACAGTCGTGGAATTAACACATTATTATGCCTAATTTTGTTGTGATGCCCCGCTGGATGCATTAAACAATGTAACAAGGTTTTCCAAAATAAATCAACTCAAGTTATGGAAAAAAATGCCAACATGGCACTGCCATATTTATTATTGAAGTCACAAAATGCATTTTTTTTTTTTAACATGCCTCAAAACAGCAGCTTGGAATTTGGGACATGCTCTCCCTGAGAGAGCATGAGGAGGTTGAGGTGGGCGGGCTTGGGGGGAGGGGGGGGTTGAGGTGAGGGGGGAGGTAGGGGTTAGCGGGGGTGTATATTGTAGCGTCCCGGAAGAGTTAGTGCTGCAAGGGGTTCTGGGTATTTGTTCTGTTGTGTTTATGTTGTGTTAGGGTGCAGATGTTCTTCTGAAATGTGTTTGTTATTCTTGTTTGGTGTGGGTTCACAGTGTGGTGCATATTTGTTACAGTGTGAAAGTTGTTTATACGGCCACCCTCAGTGTGACCTGTATGGCTGTTGACCAAGTATGCTTGCATTCACTTGTGTGTGTGAAAAGCCGTAGATATTATGTGATTGGGCCGGCACGCAAAGGCAGTGCCTTTAAGGTTTATTGGCGCTCTGTACGAGAGATGTCCGATAAATGCGTTAAAATGTAATATCGGAAATTATCGGTATCGTTTTTTTTTATTATCGGTATCGGGTTTTTTTTTTTTTTTTTTTTATTAAATCAACATAAAAAACACAAGATACACTTACAATTTGTGCACCAACCCAAAAAATCTTCCTCCCCCATTTACACTAATTCACACAAAAGGGTTGTTTCTTTCTGTTATTAATATGCTGGTTTCTACATTATATATCAATATATATCAATACAGTCTGCAAGGGATACAGTCCGTAAGCACACATGATTGTGCGTGCTGCTGGTCCACTAATAGTACTAACCTTTAACAGTTAATTTTACTCATTTTCATTAATTACTAGTTTCTATGTAACTGTTTTTATATTGTTTTACATTCTTTTTTATTCAAGAAAATGTTTTTAATTTATTTATCTTATTTTTTTTATTATTTTTTTTTTTTTTAAGTACCTTATCTTCACCATTCCTGGTTGTCCAAATTAGGCATAATAATGTGTTAATTCCACGACTGTATATATCGGTTGATATCGGTATCAGTTGATATCAGTATCGGTAATTAAAGAGTTGGACAATATCGGAATATTGGATATCGGCAAAAAGCCATTATCGGACATCCCTACTCTGTACTTCTCCCTACGTCCGTGTACCACTCCGTACAGCGGCATTTTAAAAAGTAATACATTTTACTTTTTGAAACCGATACCGATAATTTCCGATATTAAATTTTAAAGCATTTATCGGCCGATAATATTGGCAGCCCGATATTATCGGACATCTCTACTTCTTATTGTTCAAATTAACTCTTCATTTCAGTCCCCTACAAACCAAAATACCCACTGAAGTCTCGTGTAAGTGCCAGGTCAAAAATATTTGCATTCACAGCTGTGGCTGTAGGCAACTTCCCGGTGTAGTTTGTATTGCTTCCACAAGATGACAGCAGCTGCGTTTGAAATATTATGAATACTCAGCATTGAAAATGCAGCTGTTGGTGTGAACTCATACCTGTGTACATTGACCTCATCTTACTGCTATGACAACATTGGTTCTGTTGCTGAAATGTTGTGCAATGTATTTGGGACCATGTGGTCAAAGAGAACTGTTTCCACTCTCTTATGCACTCAAAATTAATATTAAAATTAAAGTGTTTATATACCAAAACTGCAAAAAAAACATAACGACATGAATGTATGAAAATTGGAAAGACAAGTGTATGTTGTGCAACACAGCCATAACAGAACCAATGTTGTAATAGCGTTAAAGAGCAAACATTGATTGATTGATTAATTGAAACTTTTATTAGTAGATTGCACCGTACAGTACATATTCCGTACAATTGACCACTAAATGGTAACACCCAAATAAGTTTTTCAACTTGTTTAAGTCGGGGTCCAAGTAAATCAATACATATAGGGATGTCCGATAATGGCTTTTTGCCGATACCCAATATTCCGATATTGTCCAACTCTTTAATTACCGATACCGATATCAACCAATATATACAGTCGTGGACTTAACACATTATTATGCCTAATTTGGACAACCAGGTATGGTGAAGATAAGGTACTTTTTTTTAAAATTAATAAAATGAGATAAATAAATCAAAAAAAAATTCTTGAATAAAAAATAAAGTAAAACAATATAAAAACAGTTACATAGAAACTAGTAATTAATGAAAATGAGTAAAATTAACTGTTAAAGGTTAGTACTATTAGTGGAGCAGCAGCACGCACAATCATGTGTGCTTACGGACTGTATCCCTTGCAGACTGTATTGATATATATTGATATATAATGTAGGAACCAGAATATTAATAACAGAAAGAAACAACCCTTTTGTGTGAATGAGTGTGAATGGGGGAGGGAGGTTTTTTGGGTTGGTGCACTAATTGTAAGTGTATATTGTGTTTTTCATGTTGATTTAATAATTTAAAAAAAAAAGTAAAAAAAAATCGATACCGATAATAAAAAAAACGATACCGATAATTTCCGATATTACATTTTAACGCATTTATCGGCCATCTCTAAATACATGGTAGCCAAACAGCCAACAATATTAACACTGATAAGTTTAGGTGTAACAAGCTTTGGTTTCACGCTAACGACCGAGTAGCAACACATTTTTAATTGCATCCAGGGGTAGATAAAGCAGATGATGACCACTCATGATACTTCAAATGCAGCTACTGCCCTCCTGTGGACTTACTAAAAACTATATCAGGGGGTTGTCTGCAGCCATAGCTGTGAATGCCTTTGGGAGCATTTAAAGGATGTGCTAAAGCACATGTGTCAAACTCAAGGCCCGGGGGCCAAATCTGGCCCGCCACATTATTTTATGTGGCCCGCAAAAGCCTGGAAATAATATGCGTTAATAAAATGCTTAATCTTTTCTTACAAAATACATTTGTTCTTTCCCTTTTGACATTAAAAATCATGTACTGCATGCAATTGCATATCTTTTAAAATTCAATATTATCAAAATCATAATATATTATCTTATCGTGTATCTCAAAAATATTTTTTGTTCAAATAAAGATAAATACACTACTTAAATATCTGCTTGACAAATTATCAATCAAATTGTAGACTGTAAAATTGACAATAGATTTTACGGTTAAAGTTTTTTTTTACCGTAAAATCAACTTTGGTACTGTTTTTTTTTTCATATACAGTAAGACACTACAACAGAAAATAAAAACAACATTAAAACAACAAGATTTTATGTTAAAAAAAAAAAAAAAAAAAGGCATCTCTGTTGCTTGAATTGTACTGCTAAAAACAGTGGTATAGTTTCTCCATTTATTCAATTTTTTGTATGCTGTAAAAAACCAACTGCTTTTACTGTAAAATTCTGGTGACTAAGCTGCCAGTTTTTAAAGTAACATTTAAATATTTTTTTAGCGGCTTATATAAAAAAATATATTGTTAATGTATTATATATATATATATATATATATATATACACACATGTATATTCAAATCCCCTGACGAGCAGGGAAACCTGCGAAACAGGCTTGTAGGGATGATACAGCCTCTTGTGGGGTTTTTTTACCTAACGTACATGTATATTCATATATTACCGTATTTTTCGGAGTATAAGTCGCACCAGAGTATAAGTCACACCTGCCGAAAATGCATAGTAAAAAAGGAAAAAAACATATATAAGTCGCACTGGAGCCCGGCCAAACTATGAAAAAAACTGCGACTTATAGTCCGAAAAATACGGTACTCATCATTAAAAGTGGCCCTCTTAGGGCAACCATAACTGCAATGTGGCCCTCGATGAAAACAAGTTTGACACCCATGCGCTAAAGTGTCTTTTTCTGCATTCCAGTCGTCCAACACATCAAGAGACACAACATCGTGCTGAAGCGGGAGCTCGGTGAAGGTGCGTTCGGCAAGGTCTTTCTAGCTGAGTGCTACAACTTGACACCTGACTACGAGAAGATCCATGTGGCCGTGAAGGTACCGGAAGCAGCTCTCTCCTCCAATTATTGACGACTGATCAATGCACATGTCAGTCGGTGAGCGAGCCCTATTGATTCCTGCGTGGCAGACGCTGAAGGAGGCCAGCGAGAGCGGGCGAGCAGACTTCTACCGAGAGGCGGAGCTGCTCACCAACCTGCAGCACGAGCACATCGTCACCTTCTATGGCGTGTGTGTGGAGAGCGACCCTCTCATCATGGTCTTTGAATACATGAAACATGGCGACCTCAACAAGTTCCTCAGGTATACGTCCGGGCTGCACTCGTGCACGTTAAAGAGACAGGGGGGAAATAATTCTGGATAGGATAGAGGCTGCAGGTAAGGGTCAGTGAACACAACACATGATATTAGGGATGTTCGATAATGGCTTTTTGCCGATATTCGGATATTGTCCTACTCTTTAATTACCGATACCGATATCAACCGATACCGATATCAACAGATATATGCAGTCGTGGAATTAACACATTATTATGTCTAATTTGGACAACCAGGTATGGTGAAGATAAGGTACTTTTAAAAAAAATTAATAAAATAAGATAAATAAATTAAAAACATTTTCTTGAATAAAAAAGAAAGTAAAACAATATAAAAACAGTTACATAGAAACTAGTAATTAATGAAAATGAGTCAAATGAAGTGTTAAAGGTTAGTACTATTAGTGGACCAGCAGCACGTACAATCATGTGTGCTTACGGACTGTATCCTTGCAGACTGTATTGATATATATTGATATATAATGTAGGAACCAGAATATTAATAACAGAAAGAAACAACCCTTTTGTGTGAATGAATAGGTTAGGGAGGTTTTTTGGGTTGGTGCACTAATTGTAAGTGTATCTTGTGTTTTTTATGTTGATTTAATTAAAAAAACAAAACGATACCGATAATAAAAAAACAATACCGATAATTTCCGATATTACATTTTAACGCATTTATCGGCTGATATCGGCAGGCCGATATTAATGGACATCCCTACATGATATCATGCGTCATTGCACTTTTTGTTGTAACAATGTATTTAAAAATTCTAATGGAGGTTTTCTGACACTGACCACGTAAACATAAATATAAATGAACGATAAAATATACAATTGAATTTTTAATGTAATTTTTGGTTTAAAGCGTAACAGAAGAAAAACAATCACATTATTTTAATATTTTTGCTGTGATCAAATAAATTATGTTTGTGAAAGGTATAAAATAAATGTTTAAAAGAATAAATAAATAGTTGTCTGAATAATAATAGTACATATGTTGGCGATGTTTTACTGATCTTATTAGCAACAAAATACATCAATAAATGTTAAAATACACCTTTGTATTTTTTTATGGCATTTTTGAAAATTAAAAATGTAACACATTTTAAATTTGGAAATGATAATGGTATACAGTATGTTCATATATACAGTACAGGCCAAAAGTTTGGACACACCTTCTCATTCAATGTGTTTTCTTTATTTTCATGACTATTTACATTGTAGATTGTCACTGAAGGCATCAAAGCTTTGAATGAACACATGTGGAGTTATGTACTTAACGAAAAAAGGTGAAATAACTGAAAACATGTTTTATATTCTAGTTCCTTCAAAATATCCGCCCTTTGCTCTGATTACTTTTTCGCACACTCTTGGCATTCTCTCGATGAGCTTCATGAGGTAGTCACCTGAAATGGTTTTCACTTCACAGGTGTCATAGTCTTGATGCCTTCAGTGACAATCTACAATGTAAATTGTCTTGAAAATAAAGAAAAGGCATTGAAATAAGAAGGTGTGTCCAAACATTGCATATATATATATATAATGTATATATATATATATATATATATATATATATATATATATATATATATATATATATATATATATATATATATATATAAAATATTTAAACAATACTAATAATAAGAGGAGGAATAAAAACACACATTTGGGAGATTTTTACTGTTTTCATGCCATCAAAAATAAATAAATCAATAAATGGTGAACTACACACATTTTCCCACATTCTAAATACATTTAGAATTTTTGCGTCACCTTTTTAAGCAATACAGAATATTATATTTTTCCTTTTTTTTTTTGTTGCCATTTTTTCCATTAAATTCCTCATACGCCAGTTTCTCTCAATTATCAATTGTCAAGTTCTCCTTCACGGACAGAATTTTGCTGCAGCTCCCCTGCATTGAATTACTATTGACAACTTGACCATGTTTGTTTATATATCAGTACAACACACTGTAAGTTACATTCTTGTATATGCCGCTGACCACTTCTTTTTTCTTTCCATTCTCGCCATCTCTTCGACTCTGTTAGCGCTGTACACATGTGTTGCTGTGTACTTTCTACTTCTACCGGGTAGAACCAGGAGAGAGCCTGTTGATTAGATTGAGCACTGCTGCCACCTAGCTGCAGTCTTGTGTATCGTCCTAACATGAATATTCGAGTGTAGACGCAAATAATGAAAATCTCCCCTGCGTCTTGCCACCCACCAGGGGGTCCCGACCCACTATTTTTTTTGAACATGTTAAATTTTATTCATAATATTATTTGTTGTTATTTTTCCAATACTTTCTGTTTTTGGTCATTATGATTTCATTCTTTCATTACTTTTTTACATCTACAATATTCATGTTTGTATTTGAGTTTTGATTACCTGTTTAAATCTAAATTTTAAAAATTATTTAAAAAATAATGATATAATAATAATAATAATAATGTTGTTGATTATTGCTTTCTCTCTTTTTTAATTGTATTTTTTTGGCAGTTTCTCTTGACTATATTTACAATTCCTACATTAGTATTATTAATAGTGATAATAACATTATTATTATGATATTATTAACATTCTTACTTATAGTATTAATAATAATATAATTACTATGATTTATTATATTCATTAATCCATATATAGTTAATGTATATAATTAAATAATAATATTATTGATTTTCCAAATATTTACCAAAAATAACGTAGTTGTTGTGAATAAAGAGAAACCGAAAAAAAAAAAAATTGCAAAAGAAAGCAATAATTAACAAGAACAATATTATTATTAATGATTATTTTGTTATGTATGTATTTTTTTCTTTTTTCGGCATGATTCATATTTTCTTTTCTTAACTGGATCTGACCAATCTAAGTCTATGAGCAAGAACTGATGAAGCTTACTTGGATGAATGAGAACATCCATAGACATGACAAATGTTGTTATATTATTCCTAATAGTTGTTGCTGTTTATGAATCAGTCGATGGATTGACCGTTGACTTGGTGTTGTTTTTGCATGCAGGTCCCACGGGCCCGACGCGGTTCTTATGGCCGACGGTCAACACAGCATCCTGGTGGAGCTGACCCAGTCCCAAATGCTGCACATCGCCCAGCAGATTGCGGCCGGCATGGTCTACTTGGCCTCTCAGCACTTTGTGCACAGAGACTTGGCCACCAGGAACTGCCTGGTCGGGGAGAACCTGCTGGTCAAGATTGGAGATTTCGGCATGTCCAGAGACGTCTACAGCACAGACTACTACAGAGTGAGTCCATTGGGAGCCTTTTTTCATTTAAAAGATGATTTGTATTCTCCCAGAAATGACTATTCTAACTGTCTGTTTTAACACCATTTAAATGTAAATTCTATCATCTGCATACATTTATAGTCTCTATGGTAATAAGGGCCAACGGTGCAAAAATGCAGCTTATTCTTTCCCAGAGTGTGAGTTAATTCTTCTTTTATTAGAATGACTTCATCGTGGAGGCGAGGCATGCGTCAAAAGAGACGTTTATTATCCTCAACTGTAATGCCATGAGGGGATTACACTTTCTTTATTCCAGCACCTAATGCTACTACTAGAGTACCACAGTTAAGTATATAGGCCACAATTTCAAGAGACTGTTATGGGCGCCTCATTCCCAGATGCAGTGCCACGGCGCCCTCTGCTGTTCATTGTTCATGGTTGCAGCGTAGGAATAAAAATATACAATTTCTGAATTGAAATGAACGTGTATAATTTATAATAATAGTTTGAACAGTTAATCAAGTAATCCGAATTATTCATATATAATAATAAATTGTAAACATTCCAGTCACTCAAATTCCCATAATTTTATTAGGTTCAATAAATATACACATTTAAATTATACATGAATAAATATGATCATATGTCCATTTGAATTAAATTGACATGTTAAATATAGATAACAAATTGTTTTTCCGGCAGTGTCACTCATACATTTTTTGTTGCTTTAGTTCCAAGTATAAATAAGAAATATAAATAGAACATACATGATGGTAATAAATATTTAAGGTTTCGATTGACATTAATAATCAATTATTTAATTAATTGTTTTTGCAAAGAGGTGCACTATCTTGATTGCACCTGAGTCAGTCAGGGCTTAATGTCTTCTTGCCAAAACTATGATATTTTTAAAATTATGATATGTTTTCAAATTATTTATTAAATTGTTTTTAAATCAGTCTAATATTTAATACATTTCCTCATTAATCAATTTCATGTCTGATACGTTTCTATTAATTCGGTTAAGTATATGTACGCATATAGATTATAAATGAACAAATATGACTTAGACTCAGACTTCCTTTTATTGTCATTCAAATTTTAACTTTACAGTACAGATAAGAACGAAATTTTGTTGCATTAGCTCAAGGTAGTGCAGGATAAAAGAGCAATAAGGTGCAGATATAAATATATAATATAAATATGATCATAGTAAAAAGTAATACGATTTCTTGATTTGAATTGACATCTTCAATCAAGTTGAAATATTATTTTTGGCTTATGCAAAGTGAAAGAGTACATTGTACAGCTAAAAGTATTGAGACACAGTCACACACCTTAATCAGTCAATTAATCAATCATGTGCCAAACATTTGATAAATATTAAAGTCAATGAAATAACTAACATGTGATTAATGTAATAATTGTTTTAATAAAGTGGAATAATGTTTTAAAGTATTTCTGTTTAAAACATGAAATTATATCTTGAATAATTACATTTTTTCTTAAATGCAGTGTCACTCATATTCTCACATTTTCTGTATTAGTTCCAGGCATAATTAAGAAATATGAATAAAAATATATATATGATGGTAATAAGTATTTAGGGTCTTAATTTGCATGTTTATTTATTTAATAAGTTATTAAATCCATTGTTTTTGGCTCATGTAAAGAGAGAAAGTACACTATATGGATTGGACCTGGAGTATTCTCTTCTAGCTAGAATTAAAATAATTTTAATGTCAATGATATAAAACATCATAAAATGTTTAATTACTTATTAAATAGTTGTTTAATTAGTCTAGTATAATTCATGTATTTTCTCTCATTAATTGATGCCATGTCTGATACTCTCGTCATTTTCAACAGTTTTGGTTAAATATATATACAAATATAAATAACATAAAAATATAATTGATCATAATAAGAAATAATACATTTTTTTAATTGAATTGAAATGTTCAAGTTAGTTAATCGATTGTTTTTGGTTTACCCAAAATGAAGGAGTACACTATAGTGCTAAACGTATTGGGACACACCTTCATCAATTCGCTAATCAGGAGTAGCTTTTAAATGATAAATAACTAAAATGTGATTACATTTATTTGTTTTAATTAAGTGGGACAATATATTAAAGTATGTATGTTAGGTAAAAAATGTTTTAAATAATCCATCCATCCATCCATTTCCTACCGCTTATTCCCTTCGGGGTCGCGGGGGGCGCTGGAGCCTATCTCAGCTACAATCGGGCGGAAGGTACCGGTAGTTGATTTATTTATGTACTTGTAATTAGAATAGTATTATTCACTACAATTGTTGAGTTAGATATAAAATATATATATACATCATCGTTTTTGTTTTCATCCAGTGTCACTCACATCATGGCATTTTTTGTTATAATTCAAGGTATAAATAGGAAATATAAGTACAAAGTAAATATATTGGTAATTAATTGCCATGTTATTTAATCCAGTGGTCTGTGGACCGATTAGTATCGGCCGCACAAGAAATGTAAAAAAATAAATAAAAAAATAAAAAAAATAAAATAAAAAAACATGTTTTATTTTTTATTAAATCAACATAAAAAAACACAATATATACATTATATATCAATATAGATCAATACAGTCTGCAGGGATACAGTCCGTAAGCACACATGATTGTATTTCTTTATGACAAAAAAAAAAAAAAAAAAAAATACCATTCACCCCCCCAACCCCCCACCCCCCCGGTCCGTGGGACAAATTTTCAAATTTTCAAGCGTTGACCGGTCCGCAGCTACAAAAAGGTTGGGGACCACTGATTTAATCAATCAATTAGTTAATCCATTGTTTTTCATTCATGCAAAGTGAAAAAGTACAATATATTAATTGCACCACTTAAAGGTGTCATATGTAGTAATGTGGCCAGAAATGGTACTGCAATCACGGTCAAAATTCTGTAGTCCCCTCCGACTCTCCGTGACTGAGGTTGCCAGATACGCAGCCGAATCCGAATCCTACTCCAAGGAACTTCAAATGGCAATCGACGAGTAGGTTTCTCTTGTTTATGCTTATTGCAAGATGGTTTACTAAGTAATTATGCCACATTTTATGCTTCTTGCAAGATGGTTTACTAAGTAATTATGCCACATTTTACTGATGTCGATTAGCCAAATGTATTTGTAAAGTTACGCAGCAATATTTTCCTCGGGAGTCGGGACAGATTGTTGCCATTACTTTGCTAAAATGTCTAGTTTGACCGCACGGACCACCATCGAAATAATTATATATATATTAATATATAATATGTTATGTATCGCATAGGCCTACTTTAATGGCAAGCCGAGGCCAACAGTAAAATGACCGCCACATTTCGTTCAGCATAACTCCACGTTGCATCCAACCTGACGCACTACATTCTCTTCCATGTACGCACATCACCATCTTTCAGTGCAGAGTGTGATTCTATCAGCCAACCCACGTCACGCAAAAACCACGTTACGCATAAATCATGTAGCCTACTACCATGTCATTGCACAAAGTAGAACATCATTACATGTAATGCATTATATTGTGCCAAGCAAATACCACCCCATATGTGTTTGATGCACATACAGTACCAGAAACCGCAAATAGCCGTGCTAATGTTGGAAGGCATTTCCTCGGCGTATCAGCATATTGAGAAGGAAATAGGCACTGACACTACCCATATCCACATAGCTTTTATTTGTGCAATATTTATTTTGCCCTGACAGCTGGATGACATAGCATGTTAAGCAGTGATGGTGCTTCGCTCTTAAGCATTCGTTGCACGAACATACGAGCTTTGTTAGACAAGGTCATAGACTGTATTGGACAATATAGTTTACATACGAAATGTCAATTTCCATTTATTACAAGTAATAAGAAAACGAGAAAACCTTACCTACCTATCAATCGTCTCCATCTTTCAAAGGCATCCCTGATACAAATCCTTGTTTTGTTCTTGGCTTTGTCATGAATAAGCTGAGAATCGTAACGAAGCCTTTTAGATTTACTAAGGTATTTATTATTTTTATTCTTATTATTTACTTATTTTATTTTATTTTTTATTTTCTTATTATTTTTTAAATCTTATTATTTATTTGTGTGTGGCGTCGCGCGGGTCTCACTTCCTGTTGGGTGGAGTCCGTGCCTGTGTGGCCCGACCTTGCGCTGTGGGGTCTCTGTTGGTGACTTGATGTGGTGGCGGTGCGGCCGCCATGTCTGGTCTGGATGCTGTGTCTCGGTTGTTTGGGCGGTGGTGTGTTTGTGCGGGTTTGGGCTGGGGTGGTGGGGTCTTTTGGTGGGGGGGGTGTTGGTGTCTCTTGTTTGCGTGTTGGCGTTTGGGCTGACTGGCGGGCTGGCGCTGGCTGGTCTCCGTGATCCTGTTGGCGTGTGGTTGCCGGTCGCAGTTTTTTTTTATTTGCTTTGATTTGATTGGGTGGTACTGGCTGTCTGGGGGTATTGCAGCTGCTGTTTCTGCTGCCGTTTGTTTGTGGTGTGGGCGCCCGTGGCTGCTGGGTCTGGTGCAGGGGGGTGGCTGATGTTGTGACTGGTGGCAGCGAGCACGCGTGGTGGTTGTCGGGGCTAACGAACTGTGTATATGTATGTATATGTGTGTGTATGTGTATGTATGTATATATACAGTATATGTGTAAGTGTATGTATATGTATGCTCTGGGCCTGCCTGTCAGGTGGGGGTCGGCGCCTCAGGCTACGGCATCCGGACTGCGTGTCTGGAGCTCCCGGGTCCCACCGTCCAACCCTTCCGGGTGCCCGTCTTGGTTGGGGCCTGCTGGGTCTAGTCCCTGCGTCTATTATGGTAGCTTGGTGCTGCAAGGTATTCCGAGGTGCTGCGAGTAGGCCAGTTGCTGGGGTAGTGACCTTGTGTGTCAGTATGTCTGTGATCTTCTTTTAATTATTTTTTTTAATTAATTAATTTATTTTTTAATATATTTTATTAATATTATTATTATTATTTTTTTTTTTTCCCCTCCATCAGGGGGGGTACTCGGCGGGGCGGTTGCTGGTTGTTCCATCTCTATCGTTGGGGTCCCTGCGGGTGGGGTGGGTGGTTCCCGTGGCCCCGTGCTGGGTTGTCCTGCGGCGGCCGACTTGGGTGGGGTGGCCGGGGACTGGCCTCGCCAGCTCTCCGGGGGTGGGGGGTGGGCTCGTGGGGGCCCGGTTGCTGGTGGGGCAGGGGCGGTCTTCCCGTCTGGTTGTGGGGAGTCTCTGGGCCACCCCGGCGGGGCGTCCCGCCTTTCTGCCCGTGTGGGGTGTGGTTTCTCACTGGCTTGGGGTCTAGCTGTCCCCTGCTTTTCTTGTGCCTTGTCCTCTGCCAGGTGCGTCTGTCTGCGGCCTGTTGCTGACCCTTGTGGACGGCGCGGTGGGGCGGGCTCTGAGGTTCCTGTCGCTGGCTGCGTGGGGGCGGTGGTCCCTGGTTCCCTGGGCACCACACCTACTGTTTGTGGGTTGGGCTCTCGGAGAGGCTGGGGCCGTACTCTGGCTCCCACGTACACTGGGAGTCAAATATATTGTACATACAAAGTCACATATACTCACATACATACATACATAGGTATCTACGCTCCCACATACATACACAAATACAATACATATTTACATACTCAAAGTTCGTACATCCACACGCACATTCATTATACAAACATACATATACACATACTGTACATATACATTCACTGTACAAACACATATACACATACTGTACATATACATTCACTGTACAAACACATATACACATTCTGTACATATACATTCATTGTACAAACACATATACACATTCTGTACATATACAAGTACATATACATACATACACTCATGCACATAATCACGTTTCATCAAACATATATTAACGATGTTGCCCTAGGGTAAACTGGGTATAACACATGGCACACTGACAAAGCTTAACCTATTGTTACTATAACAAGCTACAAGGTAATGTAGGTTGCTTCTCTTTCTTCCCCTCCATTTTTCTGCATTCTTTCGTATCTCAAGTTATCATTACGTATATGTATTGTTGCATTTGAACAACTGTATTGTTGATAAAAGAGGTAAATTATTGGTATTGTTCATTATCAATAGCGCTATTTCTATTGATATTTGTATTGATCCATTTGTAGTGTAATAATGCTCATTGTCATTTCTGTATTATTTTTTATTTTCTTTAACTGCTTATTTTCTATCACTTTTACCATCATATTTGTACATGTCATATTTGCTGATGTTGCTCTATTGTTGTTGTTTGCTGTTGTTGTTTTTGTCTCTCTGTCTAATCCCCCTCTTGTCCCCACAATTTCCCCCTCTGTCTTCTTTTTATTCTCTTTCTATCCCCTCCTGCTCCGGCCCGGCTGCACCAAATGATAATATAAATACATTTAATAAAGTCAAATACAAATAAGGCAACAAGAGAAGTATCCTACACTTCTCTTTTGTAAAGTAAATCTGAACAGCCGATATGGGCATCAACATCAACTATATGATTTGCCTGAGAAGGACAAAAGAAAAAAAAAAAAGAAAAAGATTTACTAAGGTCTGACATGTTTAGTATCTTTACCAGTGGCAGTAGCCAGACGAAGGTGGCGGTGCGTAACTGGAAACCTGCATATGACACACTCACAGACTTTCTCATTGGTCAAACGGTGGAGGGCGGGGCATCAAAATGAAAACAATAACAAGATATCGGGGCTGTAAATCTAATTTTGAAGTGAGCATATCCCGGCTGAACTACTGTTATCAGTTATAGAGGTATTTGAAAAGAACATGATGTATTAATGCTTTTTGACGTATCAGAACCATTTAATGATGACTTGACATGAAAGTATTACATATGGCACCTTTAATAGATGAATGAGTCAATCAGGAGTCTATTTCTCTATGTCAAATTAACTTAATATTAAAGTCAATTATATAAAATATAAAACATTTAAAATTATTTTAAAAGTTTTTTTTAAATTAGTTTAATATGTTTATTTACATGCTCATTAATTGATTTCCTGTCTGATACGCCTGTAATTTTCTATTACTTGGCATCAGTTTTGGTTTAATATATTCACTGTACACAAATATAAATTATAGGTACATCAATAAAATCATAATTAGAAATAGTAAGATGTCTTAAATTGAATTGACACGTTCAAATTTGTTATTGGCTTACGCAAAGTGAATGAGTACTCTGTAGAGCTAAAATAATTGAGAACCACCCTAATCAGTCAATTAATCATTTACATTTTCTTGTGCTGAAATTTAATAAAAACCAAATTCCATTTTTATAAAGTGGAATAATGTATTAATGTATATCTGTTAGTTAATTACAGGGTGAAATGCAATTTTAATTTAAAAAAACAACTATTTGATGTATTTATTTATTTGTAATTAGAAAATTATTATTGAATGCTATTGTTCAGTTAGATTTTTTTAAATGTTGTAGTTGTCGTTTTTGTTTTTGTGAAGTGCCACTCATATTCTCGCAATTATTATTTTTTTAATTTTAGTTCCAAGCATAAATAAGAAAGACGTTTATTTAATTGATCAATTATTTAATCCATTGTTTTTTTTCTAGCTCACGCAAAGCGAAAAAGTATACTACAGTACTGATTACACCTCCCTAATGGAGGGATCAATCTCAATGAATCTCTTCTTGCCAAAATTAAATGAATAATGAAGTCAATGACCGCATACGTCTGTCAGGTTCAAACACTGATGGCATCTATTAAAACAGATGAGAAGCAAGGAATCATGCAGAGACCGAGTTAAATTTTGCTCAATTGAGGTGAGACGTTATTTGGGCTGCACTCTAGTTACAGATCCAAACTTCGCTCTAAAGTCTAGCCCACGTGCTTCCTCTATTTATTTGGGAGGTCCCTGGTTACATCACTGAAGCTGTCGCTGAGGGGAGGGGTTAATCTCGACAGCTCCAGTTAGACAAGAAATGCAAATGTATTGACACTGGTGATATCGCCTTGTCTCTGCTCCGTCTGCGTCACGGCGGTGTTCGGCCTTGGCAGTCAGTTTTTTTGTGTTCCTGGACACAGACACTGATACGAGACTGGCTTGCAATATTTTGGATTGCCAGCTTTGCACAGACATAGAAAAATACCACTTCAGCACAATTGACAATAATCATAGCAGCGTCCCTTAAGCAAAAGAGTTGTGTGATAATATATACATCATTATTCTAAGAACGTCCACATACTTTTGTCAATTTACTGTACAAGTGAATGGGGTCTAGTGTATATTCTTATTCTTATACCTGATGGCCGCGCTCGTCCGTGTATCTTTGTGCAGGTGGGCGGTCACACGATGCTACCCATCCGCTGGATGCCGCCAGAAAGCATCATGTACCGGCGCTTCACCACGGAGAGCGACGTGTGGAGTCTGGGCGTGGTCCTCTGGGAGATCTTCACCTACGGCAAGCAGCCCTGGTACCAGCTCTCCAACAATGAGGTTAGCTGTCAAATAAAGATGCATTCATACACAAGTATTTAAGTTGCGGAGTCATCAAACCAGGATGTAGCCAGCTGCTTACTAACAAACCGAAGCTTTCTAGCGTGCCGTGATTTTCTGTTTGTCCTCATGAACCAGGAACAAGCTAACAACTAGCTAGCTCCAAAACAAGCACGGAATGCCTTAATATTTTCCGCTTCTGTTACAAAAAATTGTTTTTGAGTCACGATGGAGCCATTTACTCGCTCCATAATAAAAAAATAAATAGCCCAGTCATGTTTCATGGTACTGTATTTTTCGGACGACAAGTCGCAGTTTTTTTCATAGTTTAGCCAGGGGTGCGACTTATACTCAGGAGCAGTGACGTGGGGTGAGGTTGATGGCTGGTGAGGCACTGACTTCATCACAGTCAGATTTACAAACATATGAACCCTAAAGAGTATCTTATTCACCATTTGATTGGCAGCAGTTAACGGGTTATGTTTAAAAGCTCATACCAGCATTCTTCCCTGCTTGGCACTCAGCATCAAGGGTTGGAATTGGGGGTTAAATCACCAAAAATGATTCCCGGGCGCGGCGCCGCTGCTGCCCACTGCTTCCCTCACCTCCCAGAGGGTGATCAAGGGATGGGTCAAATGCAGAGGACAAATTTCACCACACCTAGTGTGTGTGTGACAATCATTGGTACTTTAACTAAACTTTAACTTTACACATACAAACTGTAGCACACAAAAAAGCACATTTAATAAAAAAAACGTTATTATGGTTTTACCTTTACTTATAAGTGCGGGAACAGTGGTGTTCGTGTTGGACGAATTGTGAATGAATGAAATATGAATTCCGTGCTGCAGTCTGCACGTGTACCTAATGTTGTGTCCCTGCAGTCGTTCACGGCTCCTCCGGCGCGAGCATTGTTGTCTTTGCACTTTTTGGCTTCTTGTTAAGCGACTTTTTTTGGGTGGATTCGGTCTTGCACGTGGAGGGTTTGGGTGTGGGCTTTGGTTGGTGTGGCGCTACCGTCGGGAGGTGCATTCTGCGGCGGGAGGTGCATTAACCGGCACCAGAAGGCGGGATTACTGCGAGCCTCACACAGTGCGTCTTCGCAGCAGTTTTATGATTGCTCAGCACAAGAAATACTTTACACACATACAGTTGTTGACAAAATACACTGTACATTATATACCTCAGCTAACTCAACTATGGAAATGTATAATATAGTTCATATAGCAATACGGTCTCACTGCACAGCAGGCCAGCAGCTAGCCGAGTCCGCAATCCATGTTGAGGCACTGAGTGACGTGCCTCAACTGGCTGCTGAGCACCGCACCGTCTCTTCTCAGTATTTGAACGGCAAATGTGAAAATTCAACGATTTTGAATAAAAATAATCTAAAACTGGTGAAGTTAAATGGAAAATAACTTTATAGTATAATCACTGGATACATATCCATCCATCCATCCATCTTCTTCCGCTTATCCGAGGTCGGGTCGCGGGGGCAGCAGCCTAAGCAGGGAAGCCCAGACTTCCCTCTCCCCAGCCACTTCGTCCAGCTCTTCCTGTGGGACCCCGAGGCGTTCCCAGGCCAGCCGGGAGACATAGTCTTCCCAACGTGTCCTGGGTCTTCCTCGTGGCCTCCTACCGGTCGGACGTGCCCTAAACACCTCCCTAGGGAGGCGTTCGGGTGGCATCCTGACCAAATGCCCGAACCACCTCATCTGGCTCCTCTCGATGTGGAGGAGCAGCGGCTTTACTTTGAGCTCCCCCCGGATGGCAGAGCTTCTCACCCTATCTCTAAGGGAGAGCCCCGCCACCCGGTGGAGGAAACTCATTTCGGCCGCTTGTACCCGTGATCCTGTCCTTTCGGTCATAACCCAAAGCTCATGACCATAGGTGAGGATGGGAACGTAGATCGACCGGTAAATTGAGAGCTTTGCCTTCCGGCTCAGCTCCTTCTTCACCACAACGGATCGATACAGCGTCCGCATTACTGAAGACGCCGCACCGATCCGCCTGTCGATCTCACGATCCACTCTTCCCTCACTCGAGAACAAGACTCCGAGGTACTTGAACTCCTCCACTTGGGGCAAGATCTCCTCCCCAACCCGGAGATGGCACTCCACCCTTTTCCGGGCGAGAACCATGGACTCGGACTTGGAGGTGCTGATTCTCATCCCAGTCGCTTCACACTCGGCTGCGAAACGATCCAGTGAGAGCTGAAGATCCTGGCCAGATGAAGCCATCAGGACCACATCATCTGCAAAAAGCAGAGACCTAATCCTGCAGCCACCAAACCAGATCCCCTCAACGCCTTGACTGCGCCTAGAAATTCTGTCCATAAAAGTTATGAACAGAATCGGTGACAAAGGGCAGCCTTGGCGGAGTCCAACCCTCACTGGAAACGTGTCCGACTTACTGCCGGCAATGCGTACCAAGCTCTGGCACTGAGCATACAGGGAGCGGACTGCCATAATCAGACAGTCCGATACCCCATACTCTCCGAGCACTCCCCACAGGACTTCCCGAGGGACACGGTCGAATGCCTTCTCCAAGTCCACAAAACACATGTAGACTGGTTGGGCAAACTCCCATGCACCCTCAAGGACCCTGCCGAGAGTATAGAGCTGGTCCACAGTTCCACGACCAGGACGAAAACCACACTGTTCCTCCTGAATCCGAGGTTCGACTATCCGGCGTAGCCTCCTTTCCAGTACACCTGAATAGACCTTACCGGGAAGGCTGAGGAGTGTGATCCCACGATAGTTAGAGCACACACTCCGGTTCCCCTTCTTAAAGAGAGGAACCACCACCCCGGTCTGCCAATCCAGAGGTACCGCCCCCGATGTCCACACGATGCTGCAGAGTCTTGTCAACCAAGACAGCCCCACAGCATCCAGAGCCTTAAGGAACTCCGGGCGGATCTCATCTACCCCTGGGGCCTTGCCACCGAGGAGCTTTTTAACTACCTCAGCAACCTCAGCCCCAGAAATAGGAGAGCCCACCACAGACTCCCCAGGCACTGCTTCCTCATAAGAAGACGTGTTGGTGGGATTGAGGAGGTCTTCGAAGTATTCCCTCCACCGATCCACAACATCCGCAGTCGAGGTCAGCAGAACACCATCCCCGCCATACACGGTGTTGATAGTGCACTGCTTCCCCTTCCTGAGGCGGCGGATGGTGGTCCAGAATTGCTTCGAAGCCGTCCGGAAGTCGTTTTCCATGGCTTCCCCGAACTCCTCCCATGTCCGAGTTTTTGCCTCTGCGACCGCTGAAGCCGCACACCGCTTGGCCTGTCGGTACCCCTCCGCTGCCTCAGGAGTCCTATGAGCCAAAAGAACCCGATAGGACTCCTTCTTCAGCTTGACGGCATCCCTCACCGCCGGTGTCCACCAACGGGTTCTAGGATTACCGCCACGACAGGCACCAACTACCTTGCGGCCACAGCTCCAATCAGCCGCCTCGACAATAGAGGCGCGGAACATGGTCCATTCGGACTCAATGTCCAGCACCTCCCTCGTGACATGTTCAAAGTTCTTCCGGAGGTGGGAATTGAAACTCTCTCTGACAGGAGACTCTGCCAGACGTTCCCAGCAAACCCTCACAATGCGTTTGGGCCTGCCAGGTCTGTCCGGCATCCTCCCCCACCATCGCAGCCAACTCACCACCAGGTGGTGATCGGTAGAAAGCTCCGCCCCTCTCTTCACCCGAGTGTCCAAAACATGAGGCTGCAAATCCGATGATACAACTACAAAGTCGATCATGGAACTGCGGCCTAGGGTGTCCTGGTGCCAAGTGCACATATGGACACCCTTATGTTTGAACATGGTGTTCGTTATGGACAATCTGTGACGGGCACAAAAGTCCAATAACAAAACACCGCTCGGGTTCAGATCCGGGCGGCCATTCTTCCCAATCACGCCTCTCCAGGTTTCACTGTCGTTGCCAACATGAGCATTGAAGTCCCCCAGTAGCACGAGGGAATCACCAGGGGGAGCACTCTCAAGTACTCCCTCGAGTGAATCCAAAAAGGGTGGGTACTCTGAGCTGCGGTTTGGCGCGTAAGCGCAAACAACAGTCAGGACCCGTTCCCCCACCCGAAGGCGGAGGGAAGCTACCCTCTCGTCCACCGGGTTGAACTCCAACGTACAGGCTCTGAGCCGGGGGGAAACAAGAATTGCCACCCCAGCCCGTCGCCTCTCACTGCCGGCAACGCCAGAGTGGAAGAGAGTCCAGCCCCTCTCGAGAGAACTGGTTCCAGAGCCCTTGCTGTGTGTCGAAGTGAGTCCGACTATATCTAGCCGGAACTTCTCCACTTCGCGCACTAGCTCAGGCTCCTTCCCCCCCAGCGAGGTGACGTTCCACGTCCCAAGAGCTAGCTTCTGTAGCCGAGGATCGGACCGCCAAGTGCCCTGCCTTCGGCTGCCGCCCAGCTCACATCGCACCCGACCTCTATGACCCCTGCTATGGGTGGTGAGCCCATTGGAGGGGGGACCCACGTTGCCTCTTCGGGCTGTGCCCGGCCGGGCCCCATGGGGACAGGCCCGGCCACCAGGCGCTCGCCATCGTGCCCCACCTCCGGGCCTGGCTCCAGAGGGGGACCCCGGTGACCCGCGTCCGGGCGAGGGAAATCTGGGTCCTTGTTTTTTATTATTCATGGAGGTCTTCGAGCCGCTCTTTGTCTGATCCCTCACCTAGGACCAGTTTGTCTTGGGAGACCCTACCAGGGGGCATAAAGCCCCCGGACAACATAGCTCCTAAGATTATTGGGACACGCAAACTCCTCTACCACGTTAAGGTGGCAGCTCAGAGAGGAGACTGGATACATATAACAATTTAATAAATTTTTTTTCTTTTTACATTTTTTTTCTTTCCATGAGGTGGGAATTGAAATATTTTAGTAGTTCTGCGTCACATTGAAACCGTTCCCCTCATCCCTGAATGAAAAATGGTACGGTCCAGTAGTCCTACATCAACATAAACCAGGAAGAAGCTAACAACAAATGAACTGCTAATTAACTACCAAGTAGCCTGCTAACTATTAAGTACCAGCTAACTAACTAAATCTGATTTAAAAATACATAAAAATTAGAGATGAATAAATGCTTTAAAAGTTAATATCGGAAATTATCGGTATCAGTTTCAAAATTATTGGTATCGGTTTCCAATACATCCATCCATTTTCTACCGCTTATTCCCTTTGGGGTCGCGGGGGGCGCTGGAGCCTATCTCAGCTACAATCGGGCGGAAGGCGGGGTACACCCTGGACAAGTCGCCACCTCATCGCAGGGCCAACACAGATAGACAGACAACATTCACACTCACATCCACACACTAGGGCCAATTTAGTGTTGCCAATCAACTTATCCCCAGGTGCATGTTTTTGGAAGTGGGTGGAAGCCGGAGTACCCGGAGGGAACCCACGCAGTCACGGGGAGAACATGCAAACTCCACACAGAAAGATCCCGAGCCCGGGATTGAACCCAAGACTACTCAGGACCTTCGTATTGTGAGGCAGATGCACTAACCCCTCTTCCACCGTGCTGGTATCGGTTTCAAAAAGTAAAATTTATGACTTTTTAAGGGGAGAGGTACAGAGACCAATAAACCTTAAAGGCACTGCCTGTGTGCCGGCCCAATCACATAATATCTACGGCCTTTCACACACACAAGTGAATGCAAGGCATACTTGGTCAACAGCCATACAGGTCACACTGAGGGTGGCCGTATAAACAACTTTAACACTGTTACAAATATGCGCCACACTGTGAACCCACACCAAACAAGAATGACAAACACATTTCGGGAGAACATCCGCACAACAGCGTGGCTTTGTAGTAAAGGAGTGCGGGTACTAGACTGGCCTACCTGTAGTCCAAACCTATCTCCCATTGAAAATGTGTGGCAATATTAAGCCACAACGGAGACCCCGGACTGTTGAACAACTTAAGCTGTACATCAAGCAAGAATGGGAAAGAATTCCACCTGAAAGCTTCAAAAATTGGTCTCCTCAGTTCCTAAACATTTACTGAGTGTTGTTAAAAGGAAAGGCCATGTAACACAGTGGTAAAAATGCCCCTGTGCCAACTTTTTTGCAACGTGTTGCTGCCAATAAATTTTAAGATGATGATTATTTGAAAAAAACAAAAACATTTCTCAGTTCAAGCATTAAGTATATTGTCTTTGCAGTCTATTCAATTGAATGTAGGTTGGAAAATATTTGCAAATCATTGTATTCTGTTTTTCACTGGTTTTGGGTTTTGTAATTATTTGTATTTATTTATTATTTCATGCCAGAAGATTGTACCTAAAGTCGTAGCTTGAATGTGAATTTGATGATAAGGCGTGCACCTTGCAGGTGATCGAGTGCATCACGCAGGGACGTGTGCTCCAGCGGCCCCGCACCTGTCCCAAGGAGGTGTACGACCTGATGCTTGGCTGCTGGCAGAGGGAGCCTTACATGAGGCTCAACATCAAGGAGATCCACGCCATGCTCCAGAGCCTCGCTAAGGCCTCCCCCGTCTATCTGGACATACTGGGCTGAGGAGGCGCTGTACAGTACGTGTGGGTGTGTGCGTGTGTGTGTGTGCGTGCGTGCGTGTGTGTGTGTGTGTGTGTGTGTGTGTGTGTGTGTGTGTGACAGAGAGAGAAAATAGATGAGGCAGGGGGGGCGTGCGGCTGTGTACAGTGCCTGGCTGTAAATGTTTCTTGTAAATGTTAATTGTCCTCATTTCATTGAGAAAAGTCTTCAATTTGGACTCATTTTTGCTTTGCTTTAGCTTCCCTTCGGGGTGTTTACAGTCGGCCGTTTAAAAAGTCATGCGTTTGTCAACAAGGGGCGCCAAAATGCATTGTGGCTGACGCGAGACCGTCAATGACACAAATACCAAGGCATAGTCCTAATGCATATTTACCGCAAATGAACAAAAAGGATTTGACGAATTTACCGGGTTTTTTTATGTGCGTAAGAATATTTCAAGAAAATTACAAATGTTGACTCAATTAATTTCATAATTTTAAAACATATCCCACAGTGAGATTTATTGTAATATTTTAAAAATTCAAACCGTGTGCTCGAACAATACCTTTTTTCATAATAATTTTTTTAAGAATATCATTTAAATATTGTTATGTAATAAATATATTATATATATTCTACTCTGATTATATTATATCATATTTATTTCTCAGTGATATTGTCGTGTTTGTGAGAAATGTAATCCCTGATTCTATTTATTTTCATTATATAATATTTATTTATTATTATTTTATTTTATTACATTTTATTAATTATTTTTTAATCAGATCAGTGAAAGTTATTGTCATGAATATTTTACTCATTTTCAGTGAAATACTGAGTACTGACATTTGAACTGTTGACAGTTACCTGAATACATTACATTACTTTTGAGACATCTTCCAAATGTTTTATTATAATAGCATTTCATGAAAACTGTATATATTTATAACTATTTTATAGTATTTATTTTTCATTCATATTTTTCTTTCAGCTTTAAGTCTCAAAATGTAGCTCTAAATTACATGTTTATATATTACTTATGAGTTACTGTTATTCCGATTGATTTCAAATCAATCCCTAAAAGTAAAGAATATTTGGTACATTAGTTTTTATTTATAAGGCACTTATTGAAATACCTCCAAAAAGTCAACTCTTTACAAAATTGGAATACATTAGAGGACTTTTATGATTGTCCACTTTTTAAATATGACAACTATCAAAATGGTGTATAATATCTCCCCTTCTTTATATATATATATATATATATATATATAAATATATAAATATATATATACATTTTACTTATTTATAATTCAAATTTTATCCCAAAAAATGTAGATGCGTGGGTCTATTTTAAGTAATTTAACTCTAATTAAACTTAACTTAATCAAAATGTCCTCAGCAAAGTGAGATCAAATCTCATTTAAATAAAAATCATAAATAGAAAAAAAATATTTGTATTATACTGATGTTTTTTTGAATGAATTCAATCTTAATTATTAAAAATATTTAAAATGTACCAACTTAAAACATAGTTTTTATAATATACTATATAAAACCTTCCTGGGGGTACAAATATTTAAAGTATTTTAATGTTTGAGCCCCTCTTTGTACATGTCATTTATTTAATCTTGCCAGAAGTGTTTGAAATGTTGATGGGAGGCCTCCAACTAGCTGTAATTAATGTACTTAATGAAAAGCACAGAAAATGAGGACGAGGAGCTCCCTAAAATAAAGAAAAAAAAGATGATTTCTTTTATTATGGATCGAAGTTTTGAATCAGCCAGCAGCATTTGTTCTATGTCATTAGTGGCCCGTATTTGTGTGTCTTTTCAAGCAAGTCCATGTGAGAAGAAGAGAAACCTGGTAATAATTTGAACTTCTTTTGTGGCATTTGTAGCAATGAGGGGGCGTAACGCTGCCTGAGCGCTTTTGTCCACACAAAAGACCTGAAACTTGTTTTTTAAAAACACTAACTTTTTTTGTTGTTTTTTTGCAAAAAGATCAAAGCAATGATGAATCAATGATGTCACGGCATCGCCTCAAAGCACTTAACTAAGCATCCAATTGGATTGCTCTGATGTCATTCCCCGACATGGGTCCTATTTGTATGGTATGAGGGGATTGCTATGATATGATGTCATTTTTTTGTCATTTTGGCTCGATGCTTTTTGACATTACCTCACCATGTCTGAGTCGTTCGCTCTCTTAGGGGTGAGAATCGCAGAATGACACTATATTGGTAAAAACAATATTATTGTACTTTTTTTAAAAATCATTTTAGGGGATAGTAGTCGCAAAGTACCTCAATATACAATTCAGCCAACTATAACAATAATCTCACAATAGAGCAGTGAATGAACGTGATAATCTATATTACGAATTGATACATCAGAAAAACATGAGTTGGAAGCAAATTCTAGAAGTGGGAATCGCAGGGTGAACCACGATACAATTCTGTTTACGATAATCACACCATATAGCAGCTACTGTACGTGATAATCTATATTAATCGATATATCAGAAAGAGACACTTAATTTGCTTAAACTTGAACGCAATTTTTTAAAAGTGGGAATTGCAGAGTAAATTACGAAACAATTCTGCGAACGATAATCTCTCAATAAAGCAATTACATCATAGTAAATATTAATCGATAAATCGGAAAGACGCACACTTTAAATTCCTAAATTTGGAAGCAATTTCTATAAATGGGAATCGCAGAGTCAACTCACGATATAATTACGATAACGATAATGCCACCATAGAGCAGTTTCTGAACGTGATAATCCATATATCGGGAAAAAATGGTGTAATCACCAAAATTTGGACGGAATTTCCAAACGTGGGAATTGTGGAGTAAATCACGAAACAATTCTGCTAACGATAATCTCACCATATAGCAGTTACTGTACGTGATAATCTATATTAATCGATATATCAGAAAGAGACACTTAATTTGCTTAAACTTGAACGCAATTTCTAAAAGTGGGAATTGCAGAGTAAATTACGAAACAATTCTGCGAACAATAATTTCTCAATAAAGCAATTACACCATAGTAAATATTAATCGATAAATCGGAAAGACGCACACTTTAAATTCCTACATTTCGAAGCAATTTCTATAAATGGGAATCGCAGAGTTAACTCACGATATAATTACGATAACGATAATGCCACCATAGAGCAGTTTCTGAACGTGATAATCCATATATCGGGAAAAAATGGTGTAATCACCAAAATTTGGACGGAATTTCCAAACGTGGGAATGGCAGAGTAACTGACGATACAATTCCGCCAATGATAATCGTATTCCCACAACAGAGCAGTTATTGTACATGATAATCCATACTATTCGATACTGTATATCAGGAAAAAATTATGCGTAATTGCATAGACTTGGACTCAAGTTTTTAGAAGTGGGAATCGCAGAGTGACTCACGATACAATTCCGCCAACTATAACGATAATCTCACAATAGAGCAGTTACTGAACGTGATAATCTATATTAATTGATATATCAGAAAAACATGCATAATCGCCAAAACTTGGCAGCAAATTTTAGAAGTGAGAATTGCAGAGTAAATTACGAAACAATTCTGCGAACGATAATCTCTCAATAAAGCAACTACACCATAGTAAATATGAATCGATAAATCGGAAAGAAGCACACTTTAAATTCCTAAATTTGGAAGCAATTTCTATAAATGGGAATCGCAGAGTTTAACTCACGATATAATTACGATAACGATAATGCCACCATAGAGCAGTTTCTGAACGTGATAATCCATATATAGGAAAAAATGGTGTAATCACCAAAATTTGGACGGAATTTCCAAACGTGGGAATTGTGGAGTAAATCACGAAACAATTCTGCTTACGATAATCTCACCATATAGCAGTTACTGTACGTGATAATCTGTATTAATCGATATATCAGAAAGAGACACTTAATTTGCTTAAACTTGAACGCAATTTCTAAAAGTGGGAATTGCAGAGTAAATTACGAAACAATTCTGCGAACGATTATCTCTCAATAAAGCAATTACCGGTACACCATAGTAAATATTAATCGATAAATCGGAAAGAAGCACACTTTAAATTCCTAAATTTGGAAGCAATTTCTATAAATGGGAATCGCAGAGTTAACTCACGATATAATTACGATAACGATAATGCCACCATAGAGCAGTTTCTGAACGTGATAATCCATATATCGGAAAAAATGGTGTAATCACCAAAATTTGGACGGAATTTCCAAACGTGGGAATTGTGGAGTAAATCACGAAACAATTCTGCTAACGATAATCTCACTGTAAAGCAATAGAAATTATAATAAATATTAATCGACATATCGGAAAGAAACACAATTAATTGCTTAAATTTGGACGCAATTTCTAAAAGTGGGAATCGCAGAGTAACTAACGATACAATTCCATGATAATCCATACTATTCGATACTGTATATCAGGAAAAAGTTATGCGTAATTGCATAGACTTGGACTCAAATTTTTAGAAGTGGGAATCGCAGAGTGACTCACGATACAATTCCGCCAACTATAACGATACTCTCACAATAGAGCAGTTACTGAACGCGATAATCTATATTAATTGATATATCAGAAAAACATGTGTAATCCCCAAAATTTGGAAGCAGATTTTAGAAGTGGAAATCGCAGAGTGACTCATTGTACAATTCTGTTAACGATAACAATAATCTCACCAAAGAGCAGTTATTGTAAGTGATAAACTGTATTAATCGATCTATCGGGAAAAAAACACTTAATTGCCCAAACTTGGAAGCAATTTCTAGAAGTGGGAATCGCAGAGTGACTTGCGTTACACTTCAGCCAACTATAACGATAATCTCACAATAGAGCAGTTACTTAACGTGACAATCTATATTAATTGATATATCGGGAAAAAAACAAACGTGTAATCGCCAAAATTTGGACGCAATTTCTAAAAGTGGGAATTGCAGAGTAAATCACGAAACAATTCTGCTGACAATAATCTCACAATAAAGCAATTACACCATAGTTAATATTCATTGATATATCGGAAAGAAACACACTTAATTACCTAAATTTGGACCTAATTTCTAAAAGCGGGAATCGCAGAGTAACTAACGATACGATTCCGCCAACTATAACCATAACAGAGCAGTTACTGTACATGACAATCCATACTATTCGATACTGTATATCAGAAAAAAAAACATGCGTAATTGCATAGATTTGGACAACATTTTTTAAAAGTGGGAATCGCAGAGTAACTCACGATACAATTCCGCCAACTATAATGATAATCTCACAATAGAGCTGTTACTGTACATGACATTCTATTATATCAAATTCTGTGGATCAGAAAAAAAAACATGCGTAATTGCGTAGATTTAGACTAAATTTTTCAAGAAGTGGGAATCGCAGAGTAACTCACAATACAATTCCGCCAACTGTAACGATAATCTCACAATAGAGCCGTTATTGTACGTGATAATCTATATGAATCGATATATCAGAAAAACATGTTAATCGCCTAGATTTGGACACAATTTGTAGAAGTGGCACTCGCAGAGTCATTTACACTACAATTCCACCAAAGAACAGAAATCTCACGATAAAACAATTACATCATAATAAATATTTATGGCTATATCGGAAAAACAAGCTTCATTGCCTAAAGTTGGATGTGAAAGTAGGAATGGTAACTCGAGTTGAAATATCAAATATTTTGACAATGATGATATCACAATACAGCGATGATTTTACCCCAACAAATATTTGGACGTAATTGCTAGAAATGGGAACTGGCGAATATCTGACATTTCAGTATTGATATGGTACGATAATATCACGATACAGCGATATTGTGATCTTTCATGTATTGTAATGAAAAATGTGTAGCATGATACAATATTAGCACAGTACGATAATATCACTATATAGTGACATATAAGGGATACATATATGGACGTCATTTTTAGGGATTGGAATCTCAAATTATCTCGCGTTACAATAATAGTATAATACGACAATAGTATGACCATACAGCGATACAATGATTCATATATAGGAACCTTGAACAAAGTACAATTGTCAATATTTGCCCATCATTTCGAAGGATGAGAGATGCAGATTATCTTGCGATACTATAATTATCGTGATCATTTGAAATTAGACAAAGTAGAAACTGTAGTTACTCAGAATACGGTATTTACGTGATATTTTGGAAATGGTCAAACAATATCATTGCTTAGTACTATATAGGAAAATACATTTAAGAGGAACTTGCACAATGTTTCGAGGAATGGGAATTGCAGAGTGATTTATGATACTGATCACAATAACATTTTGACGTATCAAAATGCGCGTAGAGTAGTTGAAATTGGTGAACGCGGAAATCGAAGGGTAACTTTTGTTGTGTCTCTAGGAATGCTAATAAATATATATATATATATATATATATATATCCATATACATATAAGGTATTGATATTTGTGATATGATGACAACAATATTTTATCCCACTCCTAGCAATTTTTCGTGATAAAGATAGAATGCTAGCTGGGCTCGTTTTCTTCACCGATATGTTAGCGCACTTTGCTTATAAAAAAAACGCACAAATCCGAATTTAATGAACAAAACCGACATAAACAAACGTTTCTTCTTTCTCTTCTTGGGTCCGTACGACTTTGTTGTAGATAATCCAGCCGCTGTACAGTTCTTGTGTATACGACTCCTAGGCTATGTTACAAACTAGTATACTCTGGTCCAAGCAGGTATCGCCTCCAACTGGTTATTGAAGTGTTATGGGCCGCTCGGCAATACATAATCTATGTAAATACCGTTTTATTTGTGCGACGCCGTAACGCTTCTCTTTGTGCTGGTTGGTCGTTGGGAAAAAAAACAAAAAACACCAGGCGAGAACACGGAAAATACAAACCCTTTGATCGATTTTCCGATTGACTTTCCGATGAGCTTAAACAATAAAAGGGAAGACGATCTCCTTGATTCTCTCCACTGTGATGGGGATAACGGACAACGGATTATCGGATTGGATCCCGCGAGGAGGTCAAAGGTCGCCTGCCCCCTTGGCCACTTTTGACCGACTGTAGCCTTCTTTTGATCCTCTTTCAGATAAATAACTGTGATTTTGCATCATGAATTGTATATTATTTTGAATGTAATCCTAAAAACAAAAATAAAATAAAAAAAACAAAACAAGGTGGGGACCTCTTTTGAATGTAATCCATCTCGTGGGGGGGGTCTTAATTGTTTTTGTAAATATGTGGTAAAAGGGGAAAAAAAGAAAATTTTCATTAATGTGCAATTTTACTTACTGTGCAAGTACAAATACTATGTGTGTGTGTCTCTGAGATGATGTGTGTGCGTTTCCGCGTACACTTGGATGCTAGTGTGTGTGTGTGTGTGTGCGTGTGTGTGTGTGTGTGTGTGTGTGTGTGTGTGTGCTCTCCAGGCAGATTTAATCTTGCTTTAATCTAAAACTCTTATCAATCAATCAATCAAGCAATCAATCAAATGCTTTGTGCATCATGTGAGTAGCTTAACTACAATTAATGGAGATGTTCCTTGTGATACTGTGCATTTAATAAAGGTGGTATGTCTTACAATACGTGCACGTGTCTTATCTACAAACATGTCTAGTCGTTTTTTCATCCATTTTGGTACCGTGAAACACATGAACAATTGATAATTCAGGTACAGTAAGAAGGGGATTCATACGGCCCCATTCTTTGTAGTTCACCTGACGCATGAAACGTGACGAATACCGCCAGATGGCAGTAGAGTGTTGAATATCTTAAAATGTGTTTTTATGGCAAATCCAACTTTGACCACGGCGTCAGTTGCTTTGTAGAGTGGCGCTTTCTATCATTTTCAGCAGACTGCATGGCAAAATTATTAATCTACCCCCCCCCCCCCCCTCCCTCCCCACTCTTCTTCATGCAAGATCCCCCCGAGGAATGAATCCCTTCCCTATTGTAATTTGTCAATTGGATTTTGTTTATTTACGTTCTATTTCATTTTATATTTATTTAGTATTTCACTGTCAGTAAAAATGTGCCAAGAGATACAAAATTAACAACAATATTACTGTGGAAGTCGCTTCCTAGCAGTTCCACTGTTAGACACGGCACAGGAGCCAAGCGTGCAGTTTTTAACAAAGTTTTAATGGGCATATATTTTTGTCCAAGTCTTTCTCCAGTAGAATGTGACTTTTCAGTCACGTCCGTATCCTCTCTCCCCTCCTGCTCCCGGCCGCTTACTGTTAAAGACAATAGATGATTAGATTAACACGTACCACCTGTGAAATCTAATCACCTTCCAGCTGTGTCTCGCCGTCAACACTGCCATGCCCCCGTCTGATGGTGCTCTGTTCTCAGCACCATGGACAGAGGCGGTGACCTTTGCTCCTGCAGGCAGCGGTGGCCACACCTCCCTCCACAATTACGTAGAAAATTCCCGCGGAAATTTTGATGGGCCTGCTATCTGTGCTCTGGACCTCAGGCCGGGGGACGCCGGCGTGCTTTGAAGATGGTGCCGAGTGTCTGAATCCGAGTTTTATAGGTGTAACTGTCCAACATGAGCTACAGAGCTAGCCTAAAATGTTAGCATGCTTACACAAAATTGCTAACATTTAGCATTTGTGCTAACAACGTCATGCTAACAGTTAGCATGTCTCACATTTCAAGTAACACGGCTGTAAGGTGTATGGCTGTGGAAATAGAGAAAAAAGTGTATAATTGGATGAAAAAGTTAGCATGCTTAAGTTAACTTACTAGCATGCTAACGTTAGCACACTAACAGTTAACAGCTGTCACATAGCAAGTTATATGACTGTAGGTTAAACGCTTGCTAAATTAGCTCTAAAAGCTTGCACTTTTAATGGTAACATGCTAACAGTTTGTGTCACATACCAAGTTATATGACAGCAAGGTGTATCGCTGCGAAATTAGGGAAAAAAGTGTAAAATTAGAAAAAAAAGTTTGCACTTTATCGTTAGCGTGCTAGCATGCTAACATTAGCACACTAACAGTTAACGGCTGTCACATACGAAGTCATATGACTGTAGGGTAAACGGTTGCAAAATTAGCTAAAAAAGCTGACACTTTAATGTTAGCATGCTAGCATGCTAAAATAAACATTCTACCAGTTAGCATGTCTCACATTTCAAGCAACACGGCTGTAAGGTGTATGGCTGCGGAAATAGAGAAAAAAGTGTAAAATTAGATGAAAAAGTTAGCATGCTTAAGTTAGCTTGCTAGCATGCTAACATTAGCGCACATACCAAGTTATACGACTGTAGGTTGAACCGTTGCAAAATCAGCTCCAAGAGCTCGCACTTTAATGGTAGCATGCTAATATTAACATGTTAACAGTTAGCTTGTTTCACATCCCAAGTTATGTGACAGCAAGGTGTATTGCTGCGGAATTAGAGAAAAAAAGTGTAAAATTAGAAAAAAAAGAGTTTGCACTTTATCGTTAGCGTGCTGCTAGCATGCTAACGTTAGCACACTAACTGTTAACGGCTGTCACATACAAAGTCATATGACTGTAGGGTAAACGGTTGCAAAATGAGCTAAAAAAGCTAGCACTTTAATGTTAGCATGCTAACATGCTAAAATACACATGCTAGCAGTTAGCATGTGTCACATACCAAGTTATATGACTGTAAGGTGTATGGCTGTATGAGCCATAATAATATGGGCCGCTTGCATTGCCCATTCAATGCTGCTTGCAGCAGGCCCATAACTAGACCATACTTGCTAACCCTCCCGATTTTCCCGGGAGACTCTCGAATTTCAGTGCCCCTCCTGAAAATCTCCTGGGGCAACTATTCTCCCGAATTTCTCCCGATTTCCACCCTTACAACAATATTGGGGGCGTGCCTTAAGCGTCCGCTTTTACGTGCCGGCCCAGTCACATATATGCGGCTTTCACACACACAAGTGAATGCAAAGCATACTTGATCAATAGCCATACAGGTCACACTGAGATTGGCTATATAAACAACTTTAACACTGTTACAAATATGTGCCACACTGTGAACCCACACCAAACAAGAATGACAAACACATTTCGGGAGAACATCCGCACCGTAACACAACATAAACACAACAGAACAAATACCCAGAACCCCTTGCAGCACTGACTCTTCCGGGACTCTACAATATACACCCCCCCCCCGCTACCACCAAACCCCGCACCCCCAACCCCGCCCACCTCAACCCTGCCCCTACATCTCCCGAATTCGGAGGTCTCAAGGTTGGCAAGTAAGAACTAGACAAGCAGACCTTTAGTGACATCATCCACTGTCTTTGTGTCTGTGGGTGGAGGCGGGGCCACAGAAAAAATAGGGTAACGTCGTAGAAATGATCGGGATCGCACACAAAAATGTAATCTCATCTTCTTTCTTTCACTCCTGACATTTCCTGGAAGTTTTCCGAAAGTACGGCCACAACTTTTGGGAGTTATTTAGCAAACAAACTTTTCGCTGGTGACACAACATTGAGTAACTTTACCGGGTTGTTTCTTCCAACGTTTTCTTTTTTTTTTTCTTTACATCTTTTTTTAACGTTAGTTTTTCCTAAAATACTATTCTATACGGCATTATTCTTTTTTTGTTACGACCAAATATGAACTTTTAGTTATGACTTAACAACTTTATTTTCTATTGCTTACTTTTGTGTTTGCATGTTTCCAAAAGTCCATCATTGTTTTGGAACTTTCTTGTACGACCTTTTTCTTGTCGTGACAACATTTTGGATCGTTTGTAACTGCCGGTGTTACCGACATTACACGCGTGTTCTTGTGACGTTGCGAGCGTACTCACGGAACTTTCGGATTTTATCTTTCAACTTTCCAATCTTATTCTTGGAACTTTAGGACTTTTTTCTACCCCTCCTACTTTATTCTACACCAGTGGTTGCATCAAGTACCACCTCAGAAAAACACTTGGCTCCCTGAGTACAACTAGAATGGACAACATTAACATACAGTAGCGTAGTAGGCCTAGGGCAGGGGTCGGCAACCTTTACCAGTCAAAGAGCCATTTTGACCAGTTTCACAAATGAAAGAAAACAATGGGAGCCACAAAAATATTTTGAAATTTAAAATGAAATAACACTGCATACAAAGTTTTTTTTTGCTTTGTGCTATGTATAAACCAAGGGTTTCAGACACGCGGCCCACACCTTAATATGAAAATTGAACGTGGGTTTTATATGAATGGCACTTGACTGTGTCATACTTGTCAACCCTCCCAATTTTTCCGGCAGATTACGAATTTCAGGGCATGTTCTCTCGAACGTGCCGTGATGGTACAGCAATTAGCGCCCACTACAACCAGTTTGCCGGCCCAACTACACGTTGTATGGGGCTGCAGCTTGCTCACGTAAGTGACAGCAAGGCATACCTGATCAACAACCACACAGGTTACACTGACGGTGGCGGTATAAAAAACTTTAACACTCTTACTAATAATGCACCACACTGTGAACCCACACCAAACAAGGATGACAAACACATTTCGGGAGAACATCTGCACCGTAACACAACATAAACACAACAGAACAAATACCCAGAATCCCATGCAGCCCTAACATTATACACCCCCCGCTACCAAACCCCGCCCACCTCAACCGACGCACAGAGGGGGCGGGGGGGTTTGGTGTTAGCAGGGGTGTATAATGTAGCCCGGAAGAGTCAGGGCTGCATGGGACTCTGGGTATTTGTTCTGTTGTGTTTATGTTGTGTTAAGGTGCAGATGTTCTCCCGAAATGTGTTTGTCATTCTTGTTTGGTTTTGGTTCAAAGTGTGGCGCATTATTAGTAAGAGTGTTAAAGTTGTTTTATATGGCCACTGTCAGTGTGACCTGTGTGATTGTTGACCAAGTATGCTTTGCGGTCACTTACGTGTGCAAGCAGAAGATGCATTTAACAAGAGGCTTGGCTGGCACGCTGTTAATACAAATTGTAGAGGGCGCTAAATGCGTTTCCATCATGGCACGTCCTTATTATTAATGTAAGGTTGAAAATCGGAGAATATTAATCCAGGTAGTTTTCTGTGAGAGGCAGTGAAATCCGGAAGTCTCCCGGGAAAGTCAGGGGGGGTCGGCAAGTATGCAGCTGAGCCTTTTGATTGATTGATTGAGACTTTTATTAGTAGGTTGCACAGTGAAGTACATATTCCGTACAATTGACCACTAAATGGTAACACCCCAATAAGTTTTTCAACTTGATTAAGTCGGGGTCAGAGTGATCAAAGAGCCGCATGCGGCTCCGGAGCCGCGGGTTGCCGACCCCTGGCCTAGGTAGTCATTAAGAACAAGACAGAGGTTTTATTTAAGTATATTGAATATTTTTGGCCTCTGTGACATTACACGCAGTTTGAACAGTAACACTGTGTTTGAATATTAAATTAAATTATTCTTAAATGATTCTGGAATCACTGTTCTTTAACTTGACCTTTTTCTTTATGGCTACATGTTTTCATATGACTTTACGTATTTGCTATCGTCATACTTTCTGCCAACTTTCTTAACTTTGCGACTTTATTGTCACAACATTAACTTTTTCACGCTCCTTTGGAATTGTATCGTCAAAAAATGTCTACCTTATTCTTTTTGGTTTTTTTGTGTGTCACATTACAATTTTATACTTTGAACATTTCAACATTATTTATGCATCATTTTATGATTATGTCAGCAAAACTTTTTAAACTTAATTTACTGTTACTTTTTACCACAATTTAAAGTGTTTTCCAACTTTATTTTGTGTAACATGTTATTGTTTTGCATGACGTCACTCCTGTAACTTTTTTTTCCTGTACCTTTATGAATTTTATTCAAATTTTCTCCCGACATTGCAACTTTATTCTTGTACCTTTTCACACATGAAATCACAAATGAAGAAGTGAAATTGATTTTAGGAATATTTAATGCTGTTAAAAATGTCTATCATTTTGAAAACAGCCTCTCTTTAGAAAGCGATTCATGTGTTTGAGCGACTACTTTACAAATAGAGAAGGAGCCCCCAAAGGCATCTTAACAATAACTAGTGAGGATTGACAAGAACAGCTGCCCTAAATGACACACACACACACACACACACACACACACACACACACACACACACACACACACACACACACACACACACATATATTCTTGTATTTCTTACCTTCTTGAGACCTCCAAAAAATGCCTACCTCTTTAGGACCACCCTTTCTAGATATATAAAGATTTGCATTCACAACATTAATAATATATATACATACTATGCAAATATAAAAAAGCTTGTTGGGAGAAATGAAAAAAAAAAAAAAAAAAGGTCACAATTTCACAAGAAAAATTTAGAATTTTGGCAGTATTATAATAAAAGTCGTAATTTTACTCAACGCAAGGCAACATTTTACAAGAAAAACTGAACATTTGTGCAATATTATGATAAAAGTTGGAATTTTACTCAATAACAGTCGCAATTTTACAGGAAAAGCTTAAAATGTTGGCATCTTTATGAAAAGAGTCGTCATTTTACTTGACAAAAGTCACAATTTTATAAGAAAACTTTAAAATGTTGGCAATATTATAATAATAATCGGAATTTTGCTTGGCAAAATGATGACAAAAGTCATCATTTGACTTAAAAAATGTCACTATTTTACATGAACAACAAAAAAATGCAGAATTTTCTATGACCAATGTCACCATTTTGCATTAAAAAGTAATAATTTGACATAAAAAAAAGTAATAATTTTACGAGAAAATATTGCAATTTTACAGAAACAGAAAGAATATGAAAAATTGTTCCCAATTTTGTAAGAAAGAAGTCGACACATTGTTAGAAAAAGACTGCCTTTTAGTAAAAAAAAAAAAAAAAAAAAAAATTTTATTTTTTGTTTGTAATTGGATTTTAATCTTCATTATTTACTTTAAGTTATTACAGTATATGTCTATATATATATATATATATATATTTTTTTTTTTAAATTAATTTTGGCCAAAGGGGGCACATTTCAATTTCTTACACACACTTGTTATTACATACGTTGGCCAGAGGGGGAGCACTTAAAATGTTTATACACACTTGTTATTTCATACGTTGACCAGAGGGGGAGCACTTTTAAAACCGACACAGTCAATTTGAAAAATCCCTCCTTTTTGGGACCACCCTCATTTTGATAGATTTCACCAGCAGGGGTGCAAATGAGACATTCTCTATTAGATGCAACGGTTTTCCGTATTGGGACCATGATTTATGTCCAAACTTGTTCAGTGAACAAGTTAGGACATAAATCATGGTCCCAATAAAAAAAAACTAGAAGAGATATGTCGTAATTAAGAGAATCAATACAAAATGATTACTTCTAATACGTTATTATTTTTCGTAACTGTTTCCCATGATTTGTTTTTCTCGCAGTTTCATTTTCATAACTTAATGTTCTTTAAATGCATTTTTTTCCAGTAACTTTGTGATTTTACAGTTGGATTCTGCTCATGTTTTCTTTTTTCCTCTTAACCTTAGAACTTTCGTATTGTAATGTTAACATTCAACTTTTTCTTATTCACCGAACTTCATGACAATTTAGCAACGTCAGGATTTCATTCCTGGAAATTACAATTCAATTCCACTAATCTTACAACTTTACAAACTTTATTAGCGTTAGCATTTTCTCCCGACAATTTTATTATTCTAAATTACGATTTGATTGACTACTTTATCGTTATCCTTACAATTCGAGTAACTTTATTGTTGGAAGTTAACACTATTTTACAGTCATTTCCATTTACTTTTCAACCTATTTGTTTATCGTAACTTTTTCCCCATCAGTGCAATCTCATTTTTGGAAATCCATCCATCCATTTTCTACCGCTTGTCCCTTATGGGGTCGCGGGAGCCTATCCCAGCTGCATATGAGTGGAATGAAAAAGTAAATCCAAACAACCAATTTCTTGTCATTTCACAACTTTTTCCTTGTAACATTACAACACTTTACTAGCAACTTTATGTACTTTTTTTTTGTAACTTTGCACTCTTCAAACTTAACTTTTTCTTTTTACATCTGTTTACCGTAACCTTTTTCGTTTGTGCAATCACATTCTTGGAAATTAAAGAGTAAATCAAGGTATGTGCGATATCCGATATTGTCCAACTCTTTAATTATCGATAACGATATCAACCGATACCGATATCAACCGATATATACAGTCGTGGAATTAACACATTAGTATGCCTAATTTGGACAACCAGGTATGGTGAAGATAAGGTACTTAAAAAAAAAAAAAAAAGATAAATAAATTAATAACATTTTCTTGAATAAAAAAGAAAGTAAAACAATATAAAAACAGTTAAATAGAAACTAGTAATTAATGAAAATTAGTCAAATTAACTGCTAAAGGTTAGTACTATTAGTGGATCAGCAGCACGCACAATCATGTGTGCTTACGGACTGTATTGATATATATTGATATATAATGTAGGAACCAGAATATTAATAACAGAAAGAAACAACCCTTTTGTGTGAATGAGTGTAAATGGGGGAGGGAAGTTTTTTGGGTTGGTGCACTAATTGTAAGTGTATCTTTTGTTTTTTACGTTGATTTAAAAAAAACAAAAAAAAAACGATAATAAAATACCAATACCGATCATTTCCGATATTATATTTTAACGCATTCATCGGCCGATATTATCGGACATCTCTAGTTTTTTTTAACCAAATATTCTCTGAACTAGACTAGATACATACACATACTGTAGGTGTATACATATATGTATCACAGGTGGGGGGAATCATCTATTTTTTAGATGCATCGCAAGTTTGGACATAGACAATTATAGAATTGATTAGTAAACATTAATAATCTATTTATTTATTGTAAATAAAGTAATGCAGCCAGTTCTAAAATTTGGCTGACTGCAGCTCCTTATTTTGAGGCACTTATGGTCCAGTTGTGCACATTTTCATTAATTTAACTGTTTCTTATTCCAGAGGAATTTTTTAAAAGTTGCATGTGATACATTTTTATTTAGTGAAACAAAATTAAATGTAAAAGTGCATCAATATACATAAAGATGCATAAATAATCTATTTTTAATCGAATGTTGAGGTGGCCAAATATTCCCACCTCCAAGTACTTTTTGTAACTTGATTTTCTTTGAACGTGACTTACTTTTGTAAGTTACAGTTTCTAGCAAGTACTTCCTTCATGACTTTACTTTTCAGCATCTTCCTGTCATTTTCCCATAGGAACACACATGCTGTATGTCGGCAAGAAAAAGCGCAAAGCGGTGAAGGCCTCTTGGTTTCATCAAAAGCTGTGCAGTTTGGATTTATTGTAATCTAAATGTACATTTAAAAAAAAGTCTGCCCCATGTCTTATAAGCATTTGAAACCCACAGATTCAATATACATCTTGTCATATAGTACACAGGAGGGCGATAGTAGGCATGAAGGTGGCGAGGTTGGTAAAAAGGCTCCAAAACATGAATAAATACAAAGTGCTATCCTTAGCAGAAACAAACCAAGGTTCATCCTTTGAAAAGGAAAGAAAAAAGAGAATATGAGTAAGAGCATTGGTCTAGGTGTTAATAGACATGGCGTCTACTCGCTAAACAAACGTGGACTTTTAGTTCCGAGCGTCCATCTGATGTGCGTAGTCAGGAGCGGCTTTTCTTCATCATCACAACTCCTCCTTCCATCCCAGCACCACCAACACGTGTCGGGAGTTAGCGTGTCAGTTAAATGAAATGGGAAAAAAAAAAAAAAAACAGATTTAGGATCCATCCATTTTCTACCGCTGTCCCTTTCGGGGTCGCGCTGGAGCCTAGGATCTTAAAAGTAAATAAAAACATCTTGTCATGCGTGCTGCAAAGAAGTGCATGCTTAAAGTAGTTAAGGTAACCCATCCAAGCACTTTTATTAGATTGAAGAGTCAGAAACACACACAGCAGCTTGGTCGAGGGTGTGGAGTATTTATAGGCGGGGCCAGGAGGCCAAAGGGGGCGTGTCACAGGAAGGCTGCCTGTTGCATTATCACTGATGAAGAAAGGAGAATGCAAATTGATTATCACCCTCATATATATTTAATATATATTTATAGATTTATAGATTTGTAGATGTCTTTACTCTCACTCGGATGATTGCTCTGCCTCTTTTTTGCTTACATGGAACAAAAAAAAAAAAAAAATGGTGACAGGCCTGAAATTACAATCACTGAAAAAGAAACCGTGGGGGAGAAAGGATTTTTGAGGAGGGTGTGGGAGGGTGCTGCTGTCCATCACTGACAGTTGCAGCAGGTGGGGGGGCACAGTCTGCTCCACACCCGGACATCAAAGAGGCGGCGGAGGCTCCTTCCCCGCGGAGGCGCGCTCGTGGAGCTGGAGGTTCTCCAGCGCCACGTCTAAAGGCATGACGTCCACGCAGCCCATGGCCCCGAAGTCGGCGAAGTCTCGCCGCTCGTCCTCGTCCGAGGAGGAGCTCTCCTCGTGCATCAGTGTGGACAGCAGCAGCTCCTGGACAAAGAGGCTGCGGTCGGCGCGCTCGCCCTCCAGGTACTGACGCTCGGCCTCCGACATCTTGGGCTCATTCAAGCTGTACGGGAGAAATGTGGTTAGTAAAACACACAATGTGTGCTAAACTACACATTACTGCCACCTGCTGGCATGGAGGTCTTTGCCTGTCATCTAAAAGGAGCTTTGTGGTACTGAAATACTTAATATAGTGCATAAAGCAGTATTTTCCATATTGTTGGGCTACTGAACAAAACAAATATATTTTTGGTGACCAACATTGAATATGCTATTTTTCATATTGTTGATTTCCTAACATGAAGATAAGAGGGTATTTGTCATTAATTTAATGACATGTATTTTTCATATTGTTCATCTTCTGACATGAATATAAGATGCTAGCTTTCATATTGTTAATTTAAGGATATGGATACAAACATTATTTTTCATATTCATTTAATGACTTGAACATAAGACAATATTTTTCATATTGTTGACTTAATATCATGAATAGGACCTTATTAGTCTGTCATGAACATAAGATGTTTCATATTGGTGGTGAAAAGACATGAATAAAATAAATTATTGTTCACATTGTTGACCTACTGACATGAATATAAATCAGTATTTTTCATGTGAAATTTACTGACTAACATCAGAAGCTATATTTTTATTAGGTTAATTTCCTGACATTAATATGAAACTTTTTTGTCACATTAATTAACTGACATGAACATACTTTTTTCATGTCTAATATACTGTACTGTCAATAATATATAAAGTTAAAGTAAAGTTAAAGTACCAATGATTGTCACACACACACTAGGTGTGGCGAAATTATTCTCTGCATTTGACCCATCACCCTTGATCACCCCCTGGGAGGTGAGGGGAGCAGTGGGCAGCAGCGGTGGCTGCGCCCGGGAATCATTTTGGTGATTTAACCCCCAATTCCAACCCTTGATGCTGAGTGCCAAGCAGGGAGGTAATGGGTCCCATTTTTATAGTCTTTGGTATGACTCGGCCGGGATTTGAACTCCCAACCTACCGATCTCAGGACGGACACTCTAACCACTAGGCCACTGAGTAGGTGTATATATATAACTGTATTTTTCATATTGTTAATTTACTCACATAAGACGGTATTTTTCATGTTACATTGATGCTCAACATATGCTATTATTCATATTGTTACATTATCGACCCAAATTTAAGACTGTATTTTTCATATTGTTAATTTACAGAAATTAATATATGATGGTATTTCTCATAATATTAATTCACTGGCATAACAAACGATATTTTTTATATTGTTAATTCACTGACATTAACATAAGATATTTTTCACATTGTTGAGTCATGGACTCAAAAAGTTAAAGTACCAATGATTGTCACACACACACACGAGGTGTGGCGAAATTATTCTCAAATGCAGAGAATCATTTTGTCAAACCTTGTGTGTTTGTGACAATCATTGGTACTTTAACTTTAAGACTGTACTTTTCATATTCTAATATTTTATTTATATTAAGCTATCGACCCAAATATAAGACAAATATATTTTTCATATGGAGTTTAACAAGTATTCAGGATGATTTCATTGCTATCGTTAAGTTACTGACACAAATACAAGATGTTTCAACTATACTGTTAAATTAGTAAGCCAAATATTAACAATATTTTTCCATTAGAAAGTAAAAGATGTGTTGTCTTATGCTTGAGGTCTTAAGATGTATACATGCCAACCAGCAGAGGGCCAAAGGACTTCTCCACAAGCCAGTCAGAGCTTTTCTTCCTGTCACTCACACACACCAGTGACATGGAGAGATACAGCAGTGACACAGGCACAAAAAAGGGCCTCATAAGCTGCGCAAGTTAGCAAACAGAGTAATTATGATGCTGATTTCAAAATAATGATGATCAAAGAAGCAGAGTCATCAGAGCGGCTAAGAAATATGATACCTCCAGTTGGTATTTCACTCATACTGAAACAAAAAAACAAAAAACATTTTGTCTTTCCTTTTTGAAATACTTTTCACCAGAAAGGCTAATAAATGAGTGACGGTCAATAATGAGTTTCAGCAAACTCATTATTGAGAGTGTATGTGAGCCACCCACCGTGCTAATAGGAACTGGGAGTTGTGGGATGACGACGACAATGGGTTGCTTTCGGTCGTGGCGCCCGGGTTGGCGGCGGCCGTGCTGGGCGGGGGGATGGCGGCGGCACCGGCGGCCGAGTTGGCCGTGTTGTTGCCGCGCCTAGTGGCGTGGCGGCCCGTGTCCACCTGCTGCCGCGCAGCCTGCGCCTGCTGCCGCTCCATGTGCAGCTGCATTTGGAGCTGCTGTAGTTGCAGGGCCGACGGCCCCGATGAGTTTATCTGCCCGCCCGCCGCGCGTCGCACACCTGACAGCTGCGACAACAACTCTGCAGGAGAGACACGCAAACATCACTTGAGGTAAGATTTTAGATGTTTAGAATCAACATACTAAAATACAACATTTGTCACCTTGACACGGCAGACATATTATGGACCCTCGGAACTTAAACAGATTGCTGGTCGCACTTGGAATTTTGACAAAAAAATATTGCCCACTTTTGTTTTTGTTGCATTTTTTTCCCTCAGTTCTCAGTGATGAACAAAAAAAAAGAAAAATAATACTCAATGTCTAACAATATTGTTTGCACTTTAACTACAAGTTACTACACTGAAATGTCACTCAAAATATTACCTAACAATATTATTAGTCCATATTCATTTTATATATAGATATTCATTCCACACAACTGCCTGAATATTATTGAGTGTCAATTGATTGCAAATGCAGTTGATGTACACATATAGAGAGCAATACTTAACTTAAGTTGAGCTACATTCACAAACTCCACCACTATGGCAACTTTATTAGTAAAAACAGGAGTTCAGAATATTCATAGATTTTCATCGATTCCATTTATATTTTTTAATATGTTCAATAAAGGACATTTAAGTCAAATGCATATCTCTAACCAGTACACATTGAAGGATTTAATGAAGTTATGTAATACTATTATTTCTTAAAAAAATAAAATCTATTTAACAAAAAAATATTTTTAGAAAATATATGAATAATATATAAAGTGCCTAGAAATGCACTGATGAGTTAAGAAATTGCAGTGCATATAAAATATATATTGTACTGTAAAGAAAGTATACACTGAAAATACACTATATTTAAAACCTCCTTCGGTCCCCATGCCATTAAACTGTAGAGCTCCTCACTAGCAGGGAGAGGAGGGGAAGAAGACGCCTATGTGCAATAATAAGGGGTGACCCGATACAACGTTTTCATTACCGATATCAATCCGATACCAGCACAAATCGTACTAACTTATATTACTTTAATGGATGGCAATGGCAGTACACTGCTGTTTTCGTATGCACTCATATTTGTCCGTGTACATATTTCAACAGGAGGTGAAGTGTTCCAAAACAGGTGCAGAGCACCTCAAAGGCAGCAGGTGACCAGCATGTGTCCAGACACCTCTGGACATCACTGACACGACGTGTGTTGTCTGGATTGCATTGCACTTTTTTTGTCCAACTAAATCTCTGTGTGCAGGCCAAACGCCTCACCTTTTTTTCTGCTTTAAGCCAGACTACTTCCTCACATGAAATGTAGTGTGAGAAATCAGTACTTACATCCAGTGTAAGAAGGAGCGCTATCGACGGTCCTTTCTACCCACAATCATAACACTTTACAATGTACTTATGTAATTGCTGTGATGTTTTTTTCATGGTGTGCAATACTGATGCAAGTGTTTTTTTATATTGTATTTTATCTTTTATCTATACATATTGGTGAGAAATATGTAGTATTTCATCACGCTTTACTTTTGTTACTGTATGTAAAAACCTGCACTGCAACAATGTAATTTCCCAATTGTGGGATAAATAAAAGACTATCCTATCCATACAGGATATTCCAACACTAATGTATGTACATTGGAACCTTGACTTAGGAACCTAATTGGTTCTTGAACAGGGTTCATAAATACAAGTTTGTATATTGAAGCAGACTTCTCCATAAGAAACAATGTAAACATGGATAACGGCTTCCAGCCTCAAAAGTCCATATTTAAGAGAAAGTTTTTAAGACAATATGAAGCGCTATACAGTACTGTATATCAAACAAACATTACAAGGGGGTGATGGATAAACTAATTAAGTCAAAACAACTAGCTGAACTGTCAACGTACGCAGGTCACTACAATAATTAGGGATAAAAAATAAAGTCCACTTTACCATGTCGGTTAATCTTTTCTGTGTTCAGTGGAAGGGAAGGGAGGATGCAGTGTTGACAACGCGGTGGATACTTTCTGAATGTTTTTAGCCACACATGGCTTGTCTATTGCTGTCTTTGGACTCATACTGAGCTTAACAAAACTGGGTTGTAAAAAGGCTAAACACACTTAAAATGCACACAAAGTAGTAATTAGCACAGCACTATGCTGACCGGATGAGCACCGGAACTAATTTAACCTGCCCATAAACAACATTTTGTGGACTGAAACGACAAATGTCATCATACGTCCGATGTAGCTCCTACTCTTACTAATACCCCGGATTTCCACTGGAGCCGTAACGATTGTGGAACAGCACAGCCACAGCGGTTAACTCTTACTGCTTCAGTCACACGCATTTGGTGAGCGTTTCTTGTAGCGTGACCAAGGATGTGGAAATAGCAGCTAAATTGTATTCTGTCTCTGTTTAATTCCTTGCTTCTTTGTCTGTTTAATAGATGTCATCAGTATTTGAACCTGACATATAACTAATTAATGACAATCAGTTGTGCTGGCAGGACAAGGAACTGAAAGTAAAAGATGGTTCAAAACCTAGACCACACTGAAAATAGTGATAAAACAAGAGCACCAGGACAGGAAGTGATTCAAAAACACAGGAAGTAGAAACTAGAAATAAGAGCACGGGACAGGAAGTAAAACGCCAAAAACAAGAAAACACAAACATCACCAAACTGTCATTAGCAAGTAAAGACAGTAGCGCCCCATCCTATAGCCGATAAACGCCGCTTCAAGTTCCACAGAAAGTTCAAAAATAAAGAGAGGGTGGAGGGAAGAATGGCGGAGGGTCGCCAACCTGCATCCCTGCATCAAAGGGCCAACAGTCCAGGCCATATGTCCCCGCAGCCAGCGGGGAAGAGCCAGGTGTCGGCGGCGGCTGGAACACCGACACAGGTGGCAAAAGGGAACATGAGAAGCCCGCAACGAACGCTCCAGCAGCAGCAGTCCTTGACGTCCAGGTACAAACACGCTTCTGCCATTGGTGCAGAGGATGTCCATGGACTAGCCACCAATGCGGCCGATGAGGAGGAGGACGGTGAGCGCCAGACGGGCGCTTTTGCAGCAGGCGAGGATGGCAAGCGCCAGACAGGCGCTTATGCAACAGGCGAGGAAGGCGGGCGCCAGATAGGCGCTTATGCGGCAGGCGAGAATGGCGGGCACTTTTGCAGCAGGCGATGACAGCGAGCGCCATACGGGCGCTTATGCAACAGGCGAGAATGGCGGGCGCCAGACGGGCGCTTATGCAGCAGGCGAGCGCTAGATGGGCGCTTCTGCAGCAGGCAAGGAAACTCAGGCGACTTGAGAGGGACAGGCAACGACCCAACCGGGCGAGTGACAGGCGGCGGCACCAAGACAGGATGGAACGATGTCGACATTGTGGACAAACTCACTGGCGCAAAATTAGGTACTAGCAGCGACATTGTTGAGGTCATCCCAGCAGGGAAACATGGTAGCATCGTGGATGACCTCAACGGAGCAGAAAGTCTTGCTGGAACGACGTCGCTGATGAGGTCATCCAAGCAGGGAGGCATGCTAGCGGCGTCGTAGAAGACCTCACTGAAGCAAAAAGTAGCTGTGCCTCCCCAGCTGCACAGCTACTCATAGCCTCCCCCTTAACGGACGGATCCCAGATGCCCCCAGAAAGACCAACAGACAACAGGGATGGGTGGGAGGGAGCTTGATGAGAGGCTGAAGAACGCTTCAATGTGGCCATCAGTGCCAAAATCTTGTCAAGACGCTGGGCCATAGAAATCTCCGCGGGGTAACTCACTGGCTGGATCATTTGTCAGGATTTGGTGAGCGTTGCTTGTAGTATGACCCCAAGGATGCGGAAATAGATGGCGTGCAGGTAAAAGTATATTTATTTGCAACAGGGAGATGCACTGGAAGCCGACTAACAAGTAAAATGATCCAGCACAGAAGGAGGGACCCAGGTTGAACTAAATAGAACTAATTAATGAGAATCAGGTGTGCTGGCAGGACATGGGACAGAAAGTAAAGGTGCTTCAAAACACAGAGAGCACCAGGACAGGAAGTGATTCAAAAACAAAGTAGAAAGTGGAAATAAGAGCACTGAACAGGGATTAAAATGCCAAAACACAGAAGAACACAAACATGACCAAACTGTCATTAGCAAGCCTGACATCCGTTCAAGTCAAGGTGTTGATGTCCACTGCCGGTGAACCCCTCGCGCACGGCACCGCCATGCCAATGACGGACCGCATGACTGCACTAAATATACGCAGATCTTCTATATTAGCCAGACAGCGCAACATGGTAGATTCATTTATCTAATATCTGTTTTTGGGGGACAGAAAGTAATGCACAAAGTGAGTGGTTAGCGGAAGTTGTATGAGATGTGTGTACGTGTATAACGCTCGCCAGGGATTATGTTACTGCGGAAAAAAATCTGCGCTATTTCGCTGCATCAAATGGCAGTGGGGATTGGCAGACAGCGGAGATGTAACGTGGCGGCGCCGTTCAGCAGCCGTTACGCATTCCAGTGGAAAACCGGGGTACAGCAGTGCCGTTGGATCCCAGCACTGCTGGATAGAATTACAGCAGCGGCTTCTGAAATGAACCGCTTCTATTGGAGGATTTTAACGGACCTTTTAGATGCATGCCGATCTAATCTGAAACATGTATTTTTGTTGTTATCAAACTGATATCTAATATCGGGATCGGGACACCCCTAGCAATAATAAGACTTTTTGACTTTCTTCCTGGATCAATAAGACGTTTTGACTTTCAGTCTGGATTATCATTATCCATGCACTTTTTATTCATATTTTATGATTCTATTTTGAATGCTTTTGACCAACGAGTCGGCGAACACACATCTTCTTCCCTGGTGCACTCACCTGCGATGGGGTCCATGGCTTCTCTGTTGCTAGGGGTGAAGGTGGAGCTCTGCGTTGACGTGGAGGAAAGCCCCCCCGTGGAGCCGCTAGTAAAGTGCATATTTGTGCGCCGCGCTCTGGGCCCGCCGAGTCCCCGCCCGGGGTGGAACATCCTGCGTACGTGCCGAACACTGCTGGACTCGTCTTGGACGAGGGGGGGGCCGTTAAGGCTGAACAATGGGACTGGTGGGATAGCATTGCGCATAGTTTATACAGGACATTATACATTTTTTGCTCTCAATGTTGTAAGCGGACTTCTTAACTTTCATTAACAGAAGGAATGATTTTTATTAATATTGTAAAACAAAAGGCAGCGAAGTAACCCTATGTGTTTTAACAAAGCTCACGATGTCATCAAAGTGTTATGTTGATATTAGACAAAGGAGTAAGCTAACAGCTATGTAGCCAACAATTTGATGTGACTTCATGACATATGGTTTTTAATACACACAGCTTGTGTTCGCCGTATAAAAAACATGAAAGTTCCGATTAAAACCTGGCAGTGGCTAACATTTTTGCAACAGATTAGTACAAACTCCAATGGAGTAACTTTGACTGGCGTTTAGTTTATGGCAGTAGGTCCTGAGGTCATTGAGCTGTAACTCTGAACTACTGTACGGCATATTATTGTGCTGCGCGGGATCATCGGGTGTACAGCGGGAAATTATCAGATATCACTTAATTAGCCCAGAAATTGTTGACTTGTTTACTACAAATAATGTATCTTTGTTCATATTGTTATGACAGCGACATGTCGTGACAGGCAGAACAATGAAATGCTCTTCCACTAGATGGCAGATTGAACAAAATTAACCTGGGTATCCACCTGATGCTATTTATACTACAGAATAGGTCATGGCACTTTTGAATAGCATAAACACCACGGAAAAAGATGGATGGATGGATGGATAAACATTGCTTCTATTTAATTTATGCTTATTTTTGCCATTTGGTGAGGTGTATTAAAAGCCTTGCATTGACAAAAAAATAAGATTCATAGAGAAGAGAGATATGCGCCCACTATAACTTCATTTAACTAGTACATATGGTCGCTAGTGTGTGTGTGTGTGTGTGTGTGTGTGTGAGAGAGAGAGTGTGGACACAAAGGATATTAGATCTCTGGGTGCTCGATGTTCGAGTGTGAGGTGGGCTGTGAAGTCATCTGTGACGTGGTTAGGATCCCCCCCGGGCAAGGCAGCGCATATCGGACAGATCTGAAAAAAAAAGGTACACATTGAGACGATTTCTGTCGCATCTGATCTGCTTAACTGATGATGCTAAGCTGCTGTCATGTCTGCCACACGGTCTCGCTCCTCCTGCATAAGCGCCTGAATCGCATAACACAGTGAGAGAGCTCACAAAGGACTGTACCTGAATATACATATTGCAGCCTCCTGAGATAACAATATATATTATTAGATATATAAATGATAATAGAACCATTTCCAAAGGCCCCTTATAAAAGGAAATAGGAAAAACAATGTTACACGTCGGTCTGATATCAATTAAATATTTCAATTATTTTCCTATTTCCTTGTATTGTACACAATATTTTGAGCAAAATAAATTTAATACAGCAAATTAACTAAACCTAAGCAAAAACTACTTTTGGCTCAAATCTAAAATTGTCCTGGGTCCAGGGACTTATTTCCAGAGTTTGTAAACAATAACAAAAAACAACCGAAAAAAAGACTGTGTAATAATAAAAAATATCGAGCTAATCAATACTGACAATATTATGATACTAAACTTGGTATCGCCACTCTCGATATTTGTATCAATCCGCCCACCCGTTTACATTCAAGAGCTCTAGCTTAGCGGTTAGCATAGCCTCTTGTGTAGTGTAGCAGGTTTAGCTATTCTTCGTCTACCAGTGATAATGTTACTTGTAAGGATCTTACTTTATTTACTGCCATAAAGGCCAGGATTAGTTAACCGCTATCTCATGAGCCGCTATCTCACTAGCGTGGACGCTTGCTACATTGTGTTGAGGATAGGTCGTTTGCTGGTTTGTACTGTCAAATTAGCAGGAGACAGCTAGAATGTGTCATCAACATGCATTATCACAATATGACGATAGTATTAAAAGCTCTATCTTCTGCCAAATGTATATCATTTATATCGTCTATACAGCGCAACCTTAGTTAAAAAAGTAACTTAAAACTCACCTTACTGGTAAACTTTTGAATGAAAAAAAATGCACATAAACATTGTGAATGAGAACCTCTTAGATAATAGCAAACACCATCAGACATAACATTATATTAAAAATAACATTTTGTGTAAATATTTTAAGAAATATCTCATCGCTGGAAGCCACTGTGATACCTTATAAAAACTAGTGTCCCTTGAAAACCAAACAGTTCACGCTTGACGTAGTACTCACCACCTCAGTTGAGGTCTCGGCGTGCTCGGAGGTGACGTGCTCCTGTAAGGACGTCTCTGTGAAGCCCATCTTCCCGCAGTAAGGACATGTAAATGCCTGAGGCTGCTCTACTGAAAAGGTGTCTCCGCCATAATACAAATCTGCAAGATGAGGCAGAGAGATGGTTATTACTATGGGTCAATATGTACAGTAGGCTGTTATTTTTCCTCATCCATCACGTTTAGCATGAGTGAAGAATGCGTAAAAAATGCACTACCGATCAGATAAGTACGAAAGAGAAAGTGACGATACAGTATTATCTACTCGTAGCTGGTGGTTGTTTGAGCACACTGCAGCTTGTCCTGGATAGTCCGACTCCTTAATGCTTCAGTCACACGCAATATTCTCACAGGAATGAGGCACAAAAACTGTAATAAAAAGAGACCTACCGTATTTTCCGCACTATAAGGCGCACCTAAAAACCACAAATTTTCTCAAATGCTGACAGTGCGCCTTATAACCCGGTGCGCTTTATTACGATTCATTTTCATAAAGTTTCGATCTCGCAACTTCGGTAAACAGCCGCCATCTTTTTTCCCGGTAGAACAGGAAGCGCTTCTTCTTCTACGCAAGCAACCGCCAAGGAAAGCACCCGCCCCCATAGAACAGGAAGCGCTTCTTCTTCTACTGTAAGCAACCACCCGCCCCCGGAAGAAGAAGAAAAAACGCGCGGATATCACCGTACGTTTCATTTCCTGTTTACATCTGTAAAGACCACAAAATGGCTCCTACTAAGCGACAAGGATCCGGTTCATAAAAAGACGCAATCTCTCCATCCGCACACGGATTACTACCGTATTTCACAGCAACTGATATTCCTGTGAACCGCACTGTGGAACGGGAGCACGTACGGTGAATATTCGCACCACAGGGAATGAGAAGTCATCCTTCACTGTGGTTCTAGCTTGCCATGCTAACTTCCACCCATGGTGATATTCAAAAGGAAGACCTTGCCAAAAGAGACCTTTCCAGCCGGCGTCATCATAAAAGCTAACTCGAAGGGATGGATGGATGAAGAAAAGATGAGCGAGTGGTTAAGGGAAGTTTACGCGAAGAGGCCGGGTGGCTTTTTTCACACAGCTCCGAAGGCGAACACACCTTCACTAAGACGGGCAGACAGCGCCGGACGACATACGCCAACATCTGCCAGTGGATCGTAAATGCCTGGGCAGATATTTCGGTCACAACTGTGGTCCGAGCTTTCCGGAAGGCAGGATTCACAGAACAACAGCGACACTGACTCCGATGACTTCGACGAGACGGAACCGGCCATTTTGGATACCACGCTTGCGCAACTTTTCAATTCGGACACCGAAGACGAAGAATTCGAAGGATTTACGAATGAAGAATAACTTCAGAAGGTGAGCGCTATGTTTATTTTGTGTGTTGTGACATTAACGTTCGAGCAACATTATGTTGCTATTGCTCTACACCATTTTGAATTTTACTATGTTTGTGATTGCACATTTGCGTACATTTTGGGACAGAGTTGTTAGAACGCTGGTTTTCAATATATTATTAAAGTTTGACTGAACTATCTGACTGTTTTTTTGACATTCCCTTTAGCGCAGCGTAGGCGCGGCTTATAATCCGGGGCGGCTTATTGGTGGACAAAGTTATGAAATATGTAATTCATTGAAGGTGCGGCTAATAATCCGGTGCGCCTTATAGTGCGGAAAATACGGTATTATGATTTGTTTTTCTTCATCTAAAACACTTCCTTGTGGTCTACATAATATGTAATGCTTGTCATTTTGTCAAACTTTTGCATGGATTATGTTTTACAGACCATCTTCAAGCAGCTTTCTGACTGTCTCTTCAGGAGGCGCCGTTTTGCGTGGGTGGTCTTATTTACGTGCCTCCACTTCGACTATGTCTTCTCCCCGTCAACCTGGTTGTAATTTTTTAGCGCTTTCATAACAAGTCTACTGAGAGATACAAGTTTGAACTATACACTACTTTGTATTAAAAATGGCAGCAGCGGAAGATGCATGTGCATGTATGAGCTAGTCTGCCCCACAACAAGAGGATCGAGAAAAAGAAGGAGCTTATTGACTATGTCAATCTACAATGGCGGACTTGCGCAAAGCTCTTTAGGTAAATCTGTACCATATGTCCATATTTGGATACATCCGCTGACATCACAGGTTGAAAAAAAAAACCGTTACAAATTGGGCAAATTCCTTTATGCTTCCGCCAAACGGTTCGTTTGGAGGAAGTATGAAGTTGTTTTATAAAAATCTCAACAATTCCTCCTTTGTTTGATTTAAAATTTTCGGACCTTATGGCGATCACTAATACACAGAAACAGAACAGGTAGGGATGGGTACCGAATTCAATACTTTTATGGCACCAACCAAATTCCATCGGTACTACTGGGTATCGATTCACGTAAAACCAAACCGTGCTATGTTTCGGTACCTTTATTGCACGTGCACGCTTTTGGTTGTGCTGCTCTGCTGGCTGCTCGTGCTGCTGCCATTTCTTATGCCCTTTTGGTGGTGTTTGCAAGTGTTTCTTAAGTGTATTATTTTATTCTGTGTTGTGCAACTGCAATAAGTTGGAGTTGGACTGACCACTATGGCGACTTTTGGACAAAAACCTCTCTTGCACTGACGTCCTGTTAAACAGCTGCTCAATCACGAGCGGCGACGAAGCTGCCACTGTAACTCCAAAACCGCAGGGCTGTCTCTCAGTCAATGAGAGCAACCCCACCAGCTGATCTTTCCGATGATGTGAAAATACCAGCGGCTGCCATATGCTTAAAATTAGGAAAATACGTAAATATTACATGTGAATGTGCCCGTTACTACATCATATATATACTTACAGCATGTATATAAAATGTATGTCTTTGGATGTCTTTGAAAGTTCTTTATAAGCAGAACAGATCAAATCCCATTACCTCTATTGTTAGCTGACATTGCCAAAAAGGCGTGTGTTCTTGTCTCCCTTAGGGTTTGTGAAAGATGGGCAAAATTCCTAAAAAACGTGCAGTTCCCCTTTGAGTTTCTGGACAAATATACACTGCTATCAGTTTTTACTTATCCAGCTAACCATACAGTAACTGTGCTGTTCATTAGGCTGTTACAAAAATACAAACAATCTACATTTGTCAATTTGAAAGCATGGACAGGCAAAGTCCTAATAAAAACAAAGCATCAAGTGTGTATGTAAAAAAAAAACAAGGCAAAAATAGCAATAACAAGAAACAAAACAGCACTATCGCTAAATTCCTCAAAAACAAATATATTTCGTGATGATAATAATGTGTTTATAAAGCTGCATACAGGCACAAGGTTTAGGTGGCAGACTGGCTAAAATGACAAAGCTATGACTGGCTAAAATGACAATTAAAGTTATTTTTCACAGAACTCGCTATCAAGCTAACAATCTTACAGCAGAGTGTCACAAGGTGAAAGGCAGCTTCGTGGCATGACCCCAAGATGCAGTAGACAAGAGGCAGATGGTAAGTAAAATAATATTATTTAATAAACAAAAGAAAATGCACTCACGAGGAAGAACACATAACTAGTAGTGGAAAACAACGAAAGAAGGCAAGTGAAAACATAACCGCACAAGACACAGAACTCATTTTTAGTAGGAAACAACTCTTTAAGCAAAGCAGAACAATAGGCAATGATCTGACCTTGTCTGCAAGACAAGGCCGGACTGAAATAGGAGAATGATTGGCAACCGGGTACAGGTGTGTCCCGATTGCCAATCAATGACAGGTGTAGGAGCCAGCGCTCAGTGGACAGACAGGGGAAGTGAAACTACAAAAAAAAATAGTACTGGACAGGAACTTAAACACCACACACATGGGAAAAAAACACATAACATGACAGAGAGCCAGAGACTCATCTTTCAGAATGGGGAAGAACATTTTTTCATCACAATTTATTTCTTACACACAATTCTTCATAACTTTTTTGGGGATTATTTTTGCTGCTGTCTGGTTTTAACTTTTATCTTATGTAATGCATTTTATTGCGTTTTTATCAACATTTTTTGTTTTGTTTATATAGTGTTTGCAGTACAAAACACGTTTTAATAAATTTGCTAAATACAGTTGTCCCTTACTACATCTTGCTTCAAATATTGCAGCTTACTTGTATTTGTTTTTTGTTTTTTTACAAATCACTTTTTTAAAAGCATATTAGACATGTTTTTGCCTAAATTAAATGTTAAATTCAGTTTTATTTATGTATTGTATTTAATACATTGCAGTATTTGTCTTATTTTTTTATTATATTGCGGTACGTCTGGTACCAATTAACTGCAATAAACAAGGGACAACTGTAAACTATAAGTAACATCATATGTGATGACATTTTTGTAATATATCAAAATGCATTTGTAATAAACACCTTGTACATACATTTTTGCACTAACATATTTGTATATTTACACTGCATTCTGGTATTTGTTTACTTTATTTTCATTTTATTTTATTCTCTCAATTGTTTTCATTCTGTTGATTATCTAACTGTTTTTGTTGAGGCCAAATGCAACGCGATTTCGTTCTGCAAACATCACTGTTGCTATGCTGAATGACAAAGAATTTTAATCTGAATCTTAGCCTAGGAATGGTACTCTCTGCAGTTGAATAAACAATTAGGACTCACCACTATATAGAAAAACATGATATTGCATTAGTATAAAACTTCACTGCATTTAACATTTCTGTAACTTCATTCAAATAAATATGAGGCCGTACAGCCTTACATAACCGCTGAGGAGAACCATAATAAGAATTATAATGTGATACCTCAAAACTGAGTACTTTCGGATCCCCTAAAAGATGTCATTTGAGGTTAGAATGAGGTGAGTCGAAATGCTAATAAAGCTTACCATAGTCTACCCTGGTTAATATACACTGCATGGGATGCTCCGTGGTGTGTCGCGTCGTCGTGGCACCACTCTCGTAGCACGACGCGCAGAGGTCGTAGTCGTAGCAGATAAGACACTTGAAACGCCTTCCTCGGAAATTTCCCTTTAAACACGCATCGCAGCTCACACCTTTGGGACGACAAGAAGCAAAACATTACTTTGAGTGATTGAGTGTTGTTTTGGAGCAGCAAACATTGACATTCCAGCTGGGGGCACATACACGCACAGACCCACACAATCCAGTGCTTTGATATGAAACATTAAAAGTAACTTTTTGTTTGCTATGCCCATGCTGGAAAGAATGGAGTTGGACCTATTCAGTCAACATAAATGAAAACATAACCTTCTTAAAGATGAATAATACGGTGAAGGTCTGAGGTCAAAAGCTCATTCAACCACAATACAAAGAAAAATGTCACTAAAGCAGGAAAGGCCAAACTATGGCACGAGGGCCGTATGCAGTGCATAAGATCATTTCATCGATGCTGATGTTAAATAGCAAACAGCATCAACAAATGATCCAAGATTGTGCCACAAACGTGACACTACTACCAAGAATGACTCGTAGTTGCTGGTCCGAAGCAAAGAAAGACTGATGGGAGAGAGTTGTTTAGAAGAAATCTTCCAGAACGGATAGAAAACTTTCAAATGTCTGGAGGTTCAATCAATAAGCTCAGTGGATGATAGAAAAAGTTTTTAAGTCCGAAGGAAAAGACAGTTTGTGCCCGGATACTGCTTCAAAGAAGAGTTGCTATTGTGTACACGCTTGCCTCTTGTTGCGAATACAGAGTTATTGCTAATCAGTTTGGAGTGCACAAATGCACTCCAAATGTTTCAGTCTACATATTTTTCTCAAGCTGTTGCGCCTGACATATGTGATCGCATTCATTAAATCACACACCTTTCGTTTAGCAGAGTTTCCATTTAGTGGATTTTTTTCTATAGAGTTATCTCGTAAAAAGGCGCTATCATCACGTACTGTACAACTGGTGAGGAGAGATCACATTCCCATTGCTGTATGACTTGGCTACGATGTGTGCGCCTGCACCTGTTTTTCTGGCAATGCGTAAACTTTAAGTTCCTTTACGGCGCAAATTTTTTTTAGCATGCATGCGTCCTTATTCCTTTTTGACCGTCGGTCCATTTTGTAGCGTGGGAAAACGTAATAGGTTCAGTTACTGTTGAGGCACAAGCTTGAAAATAGCGAGCAAAAATGCACAAAGAGGGACATGATGGACAATTCAGACCCAAAACCATGGTCGTTCTCCCGACAAGTCAAGACCATTTAATCTTTTTGATCGCCATGTGATGACAGCATTGGCGCAAACACCTGCTGGCGCGCTTTACTGCTGGTAGAGAGAAGGAGCTTCACGGCCATGTTTGGATTATAGTTGAGTGCAGTGGTAACATAAAATGTAAATTGTTACAGTAATTGCTTTAGTAAGATGAAATACTCGCTCAGCAAAAAAAAGACGGTAGACAAGAAGTCTTTAGTCATTTTTTTTTTTTTTTTAAATCAGGGACTTTCGTCAAAACATGCCAAGACACCTTCTCATACCAATCACACACTTCCGGCTTCACAATAAAAGCGCTGCGCATCACATCCGGTTTACCTACCGTAACAAAATAAAAAAATGGTCTTACATTACGATCATGTTTTGTCAAATATGTTTTGTAATGTAATCTGTGGTATTTTTACCTAAATAAATGTTTTCTAGGAGATTGACGTATTATGTACAATCTTTTATAACCGGTTCTGATTCATAGTCGGCAATTACAGAATGTTTAGCAGGTTGAATAATACATTTTGTTAATAAACAGATATGGCTAAAACATTGTCATGCAGAGATATGAATACCATTATTGTGTACAAGATGTAATAAAGTTAAAGTCAAAGTTAAAGTACCAATGATTGCCACACACACTAGGTGTGGCGAAATTATTCTCTGCATTTGACCCATCACCCTTGATCACCCCCTGGGAGGTGAGGGGAGCAGTGGGCAGCAGCCCGGGAATCATTTTGGTGATTTAACCCCCAATTCCAACCCTTGATGCTGAGTGCCAAGCAGGGAGGCAATGGGTCCCATTTTTATAGTCTTTGGTATGACTCGGCCGGGGTTTGAACTCACAACCTACCGATCTCAGGGCGAACACTCTAACCACTAGGCCACTGAGTAGGCTAATGTACAGAATATCAGAAACATTTATGCAAGTAGAAATATCACTAATTACAATACCAAACATCTTCACAATCAAACTATGATCGTAACCATCCACATATTGTCTTAATACGTGAAACTGATATCTAATCTAATGGAAGTGTAGCTCCTCCTTCGAATGTAAGTGCTCCGACAGCATTCTGTATTCCTAAAAAAATACAAAATCTGGCAAGACTCCAACAGACTGCAGGTATTTGTTTGTAGTCTCATTAAAAGGTGTGATAAAAGTTAAAGTGCCACTGATCGTTTCACACACACTAGGTGTGGTGAAATTACACTGCGTTTGACCAACCCCTTGTTCCACCCCCTGGGAGGTGAGGGGAGCAGTGAGCATTTTGGTGATTTAACCCCCAATTCCAACCCTTGATGTTGAGTGCTAAGCAGGGAGGTAGTGGGTCCCATTTTTATAGTCTTTGGTATGACTCGGACTGGGTTTTATCTCACGACCTACCGATCTCAGGGCCGACACTCTAACCACAAGGCCACTGAGCACGTTTATAAATACAAATAATGTCCTTTTTGTGTTGAGCTGTTTCAAAAACATGTTTAAAAACATTTCATGAGAAGCAAACTAATTGTCCAGTCATTGGAATAAAAACTTGAAAATGATTGTTCTAGGGTACACCTGTTAATGACAAAAAAGTATGTTTATCTGTGACTACCGTATTTTCCGCACCATTAGCCGCACCTAAAAACCACAAATTTACTCAAAAGCTGACAGTGCGGCTTTTAACCCAGTGCGCTTTATATATGGATAAATATTAAGATTCATTTTCATAAAGTTTCGTTCTCGCAACTTCGGTAAACAGCCGCCATCTTTTTTCCCGGTAGAGCAGGAAGCGCTTCTTCTTCTACGCAAGCAACCGCCAAGGTAAGCACCCGCCCCCATAGAACAGGAAGCGCTTCTTCTTCTACTGTAAGCAACCACCCGCCCCCGGAAGAAGAAGAAGCGCGCGGTGCATGCTGGGATATGTGACGTTTCATTTCCATTTGTGTGTTTATGTAAAGACCCCAAAATGGCTCCTATTAAGTGTGTTGTCTGTCTAATTATAAATAATGCAGACGAGGCGTGTTAACTGAGTTCTCAACGTTTACTCACAGCGTGCTCATAACCACATTCTAACTCCCAGCATACAACAACGCTTCTCAGGGCTACCGCGCATGCTCGTAACTATCGTTGCATGCTGGGTAGTGTAGTTGTTATATTTGCTAGCTCATAACATCACATTAAGAGACACGCTTACGCGCATAATTCAATACTCGCCGTCATTCCGGGTGGATTGACAAAAGACCTCCAGCCGCTAGATATTGGTGTCAACAGGGCATTCGAAGCTAGACTGCTAACTGCGTGGGAACAATGGATGACAGAAGGCGAACACACCTTCACTAAGACAGGGAGGCAGCGCCAGACAACGCCAACATCTGCCAGTGGATCGTAAATGCCTGGGCAGATATTTCGGTCACAACTGTGGTCCGAGCTTTCCGGAAGGCAGGATTCACAGAACTGCTGGATAACAGTGACACTGACTCCGATTACTTCGACGAGACGGAGCCGGCCATTTTGGATCTCACATTTGCCCAACTTTTCACTTCGGACACCGAAGACGAAGGATTTACGAATGAAGAATAACTTCAGAAAGTGAGCGCTATGTTTATTTTGTGTGTTGTGACATTAACGTTCGAGCAACATTATGTTGCTATTGCTCTGCACTATTTTGAATTTTACTATGTTTGTGATTGCACATTTGCGTACATTTTGGGAGTGAACAGAGTTGTTAGAACGCTGGTTTTTAATATATTATTAAAGTTTGACTGACCTATCTGACTGTTTTTTTGACATTCCCTTTAGCGCAGCGTAGGCGCGGCTTATAGTCCGGGGCGGCTTATTGGTGGACAAAGTTATGAAATATGCCATTCATTGAAGGTGCGGCTAATAATCCGGTGCGCCTTATAGTGCGGAAAATACGGTAATCACAATTAATTTTGAGTTAACTATGAACAGAACTGTGATTAATCGTGATTAAACCAAACAATTACATAAGGCGACTTGGTAAAGAATCTGGGTATTATCTTCGACCCAACTCTCTCGTTTGAGTCACACATTAAGAGTGTTACTAAAACAGCTTCTTTCATCTCCGTAATATCGCTAAAATTTGTTCCATTTTGTCCACTAGCGACACTGAGATCATTATTCATGCGTTCGTTACATCTCGTCTTGATTACTTTAACGTATTATTTTCGGGCCTCCCTATGTCTAGCATTAAAAGATTACAGTTGGTACAAAATGTGGCTGCTAGACTTTTGACAAGGACAAGAAAGTTTGATCATATTAGGCCTATACTGACTCACCTGCACTGGCTTCCTGTGCACTTAAGATGCGACTTTAAGGTTTTACTACGTACGTATAAAATACTAAACGGTCTCGCTCCATCATATCTTGATGATTGTAATGTACCATATGTCCTGGCAAGAAATCTGCATTCAAAGAACTCCGGCTTATTAGTGATTCCCAGAGCCCAAAAAAAGTCTGCGGGCTATAGAGCATTTTCTATTCGGGCTCCGGTACTCTGGAATGCCCTCCCGGTAACAGTTAGGGATGCTACCTCAGTAGAAGCATTTAAGTCCCATCTTAAAACTCATTTGTATACTCTAGCCTTTAAACACACCCCCCTTTTAGACCAGTCGATCTGCCGCCTCTTTTCTGCTCTGCACGAAGGAGAGGGGGGGCACAGATTAGATCGGGACCCAGGATGGACCACTCATCTGTGCATCAGTTGGGGACGTCTCTGTGCTACTGACTTGACTTCACTCAGGATGATGTCCTGTTGGCCCCACTATGGACTGGACTCTCACATTATTAACTAGATCCACTCGACATCCATTGCACCGGTCGCCCAGGGAGGGGGTGGTCCCCACATCTGCGGACCCCTCCAAGGTTTCTCATTGTAGCCCATTGGGTTGAGATTTCCTTACCCTGATGTGGGATCTGTGCTGTTGTGGCATGTGCAGCCCTTTGAGACACTTGTGATTTAGGGCTATATAAATAAACTGATTGATTGTAGGGCTGCAACAACTAATCGATTAAATCGAATAAAATCGATTATAAAAATAGTTGGCGATTAATTTAGTCATCGATTCGTTGGATCTATGCTATGCGCATGGGCAGAGGCTACTTTCTTTTTTTTTTTATAAACCTTTATTTATAAACTGCAACATTTACAAACAGCTGAGAAACAATAATCAAAATAAGTATGGTGCCAGTATGCTGTTTTTTTTCCAATAAAATACTGGAAAGGATAGAAATGTAGTTTGTCTCTTTTATCCGATTACTAATCGATTAATCAAAGTAATAATCGACATATTCATCGACTATCAAATTAGTTGTTAGTTGCAGCCCTAAATGATTGGTGAGCTCCCCTTACTCACCACTGTGTATTATACTCAATGGTTAACTGGACATCTTTATGTGCTCGACGCCTCAATCATTGGTATATTTTCATCTACAAAACTATTCTGGGTATCACTCCATCTTATCGGTCTTGTCTTTTAACAAAGAAACAAGGAAGTCACAATCTTCGTTCAATGAATGTTCTGCAATTTGTCGTCCCCAAAGTAAGAACTGAACTTGGCAAGAAAGCATTTAGGTTTTCAGCACTGAAGGCTTGGAATAACCTACAATCGAGTATTAAACTTCAAACCCTTGTTACATTAAATGAGTTTAAAACTTCTGTGAAAGGACTGCAGTCTACCTTGTCTGTATGCACATGTGTTATGTGAGCAAGTTTTAATGTTGTAAATGTGATGTTTTATGTGTTGTTTACTGTTTTTAATGTAACCTTGCTGCTGCCCTCTTGGCCAGGTCTCCCTTGGAAAAGAGATCTTTGATCGCAATGGGATTTTTACCTGGTTAAATAAAGGCTAAATTAAAAAAAATAAAAAGAATTCAATCCCGAGCTCTGGATCTTTATGTGTGGAGTATGCATGTTCTCCCCGTGACTGTGTGGGTTCCCTCCGGGTACTCTGGCTTCCTCCCACCTCCAAAGACATGCACCTGGGGATAGGTTGATTGGCAACACTAAATTGGCCTGAGTGTGTGAATGTAAGTGTGAATGTTGTCTGTCTATCTGTGTTGGGTCTGCGACAAGGTGACGACTTGTCCAGGGTGTAACCCGCCTTCCGCCCGAATGCAGCTGAGATAGGCTCCAGCACCCCCTGCGGCCCCGAAAGGGACATCGCGGTAGAAAATGGATGGATGATTGAAATATTGTGATCGTTTGCCAGTCCTGCTTAAAATAAATCACAACAGTTTGGTTGATGGACCTGATTCTAATGTGTCAAAGTGAACAATATGGGACACCGCATTGCTTTGAAAGTGTATGTTAAAACACGGTGTACTATTATGACTTGATCAACAGGCATTACTAATCAATCACCTATCGGTGCTGATTAAAGGCACAGCGTTTAGCACTGGTTAACACTTGTGATTTGGTCAACTTAAAACACAACCGTTAACGAAATAGGACTTTAAGTGTTTTTAAAAGCGGTTATTCTGGTGATGATATAACCTGCTCTACTTTAAAAAAAATACGACGACTTTCGTGAAGCGTTTTCCTTGTTAGGCTAGCAAGCAAGCTAGCTAACTGACATGCTGCCATTACGCAAAACTTCAGCGGTGGCTGAAACATTAACAGCAGCGTAGTCATGATCGCCTACTTTTGATTATTAAAGAGAGTAAATATGATGACTTCCCAAATAGATGACACCGGTACTCGTACAGGATTCGTGTTCAGGGACTTTTGCGGCCTGAGACGGTTTTTTCTTCTTGATGACAGTGCACTAATGTGACAGCACACAGCCGTTCGCCCCCCGCACACACTTAGGAACACACTGCCAATTGTCCAATGTTTCACTGTATTTATCAGGCAGAAGCGAAGTTATTTCAACGCACACACGCCATGACACTTTGTTCACAAGCTAACAGAGCAGCGCCTAGCAACGGCTAGCTGCTAAGCTAGCATGTTGCCGTATCATTGCGGTAACGCTGACTCGGATTTCCCCCACAGTTAGTTGACATTATGACATGTACGTGTCTTTATAATGACAACAAGTAACTCTTAGCGGTTCGAGGCGTTATGGAAATAAGGAGCTAATGGCGCATTAGTCGTTTTAGCTCGGCTAGCAACTATCTAGCTAGCTAGCCAAGCAACCACGGCGCTGTTTATCAACTCACCCTCATGTCGGGACATCCTACAAACACCCTTCCCGGGGCTCCCCGCCGCCTCGAATGGTACAGTTTCAGTGGGAGATACTATACAAGGGCAGTTTCCCCCCCTTTTTTTGGCGAAGATGGATACCCTGGTGGCTTACAGTTTGTTCCCTTCCCCTCCCAGGCAGGCACTTATCTCGTTAACGGCTGTCGACCAACGCTAGGGGGCGCTACTCCTGTGTGGCTTCACAAGACAAGGCATGCCACCGGAAGCCCTACTTTTTGCTTTGCAGGCAAAACCAAATATTACAAAATGAATGATAATCATTTTTTCCCCACAATTCATACATCGATTTATGTTTTACAATTACGTTCACATTTTTTTTTGCAAGCCAAGGTTTAAAAATACAGGCATGTTTACTTGCGGTTACCTTAATAACAAAAAAGGGAAAACAAATTTTCAAAAGCACTCTTACATAAAATTAAATCAAACTTTATTTGTCATATCACAGTAAATAAACAATTGAACTTAAGACAAGGACAGTGTTTCAAATTATTAATACGATTTTAGAAAATGGTAAACCCCTTAAGTATTGTCTCTATTGGAGAAACTTAAGTTGTTTTAGAAAAGCCCATTTCTCTATGTGTATTTTATTTGGTTTTGTCTCTTTCTTTCATAGTTCTTTTTATTGATTTCACATTCACATTAACAACATATTCAAACCCTCTTCATCCCCTACCCCTGCTGTCACTCAAAACAAAAACAAAAAAACTAAAGTAAGAGTACAAAAGTACCCGGAATAAAAATAAATAAAAGATAAAGTTCAGTACAAGGCACTTAAAACACAGTAATTGAAAACTGAAACATAATGTAGACGCAGCATGACAAGGCCATATTTAGGTACATATCTAAGGCTCTTCCTGCACTTGTGTAGAAGATTGGTCAAAAAAAGTCAAAAAAGGTCTCCACACTTTAAAAAACTTGTTTTCAGAGCCCCGTAATGTGTATCTTATTTTCTCCAGCTTCAGGTTTGCTAGTACGTCCCTTATCCAGTGGGAGACTAAGGGTGGGACAGCCTCCTTCCACTTCAACAATATCAGGCGGCATGCGAGGAGGGTGGTGAAGGCAACCATTTTGTGACCCCCGACAGGTAGTTCCATCCCTTCAGGAATGATTCCAAATACAGAAATGAAAGGGTTTGGATTGATTTGAATTGTTAAAACCGTGGAGAGTGCTTCGAAGATGGACTTCCAGTACCCCTTTAGCTTCGGACAAAGCCAAAACATGTGTATTAATGTTGCGTTATCTAGTTTACATCTATCACATAATGGGTTAATATGGGGAAATATTTTTGCTAATTTTGCTTTTGAGAAGTGCACCCGGTGTATCACTTTAAATTGGACCAGTGAGTGTCGTGCGCACATTGAAGATGAGTGAACCCTTTTCTCAATTTTTGCCCAGGTTACGTCATCTATTGATGTTTGGAGGTCTTGTTCCCATGATGTTCTTAGCATGGAAGTGCATTCTAATCCTGAGAGTAAATTAAGTATATGTGAGATTGCCCTCTTCTTTATTGGATTTAAAGACATCATTTCAGCTGTAGTTGATTTAGAGGGTTTGTTAGGGAACTGCGGAAGAACTGTTTTAACATAATCCCTTATCTGGAAATATCTAAATATATGGGAACTGGGTAGATTACATTTCTTGGACAACTCCGTAAAAGAGGCGAATATATTGTCTATAAAAAGATCATTGAAGCATTTCAAACCCCTTTGATGCCACATATTAAAAGCTGTGTCAAGTGTTGAAGGTGGAAAGCAGTGATTTGATGTTACTGGACTGAAAAGGCTCATTCCTTGCAGGTTAAAATGTTTTCGAAATTGACAGTATATTTTGAGCGAGTGACTTACTACAGGATTAATATTAATTGTCTTCACTGATAGAGGCAAAGCTGCACCCATTAGGGCTGCTAAAGAAGCAGAACCACAAGAATGTGTCTCCAGCTTCACCCATGTAGGACTTTCCTTATGTAGATGGTAATATGTCCAGTATGACATGCAATGCAAGTTGGTGGCCCAGTAATACATGCAGAAATTTGGAAGGGCCATACCTCCATCATGTTTTGCTCTTTGTAAAAACTCCTTGCGCAGACGTGGCTGTTTGCCATTCCAAATATAAAATGAGATTATTGAGTCTAATTTTTTGAAAAATGTACCAGGGATAAATACAGGTAAACATTGAAAAAGATACAAATATTTTGGAAGCACAGTCATCTTAATTGCATTGACTCTGCCTATAAGTGAAATGAAAAGGGGAGTCCAATTAGCCAGATCTTGCTTGGTTTGTGTAAACAACTTCCCAAAGTTTTGCCTGAAGAGGTCTTTAAAATTCTTTGTAATAGTAACTCCGAGGTAATTAAAACTGTCTGTAGTGATCTTAAAGGGCAACCCAATGTTTTCTAGTATTGAGACGTCCATATTCAAGGGCAGTAGCTCACTTTTATTTAAATTCAATTTATAACCGGAGATTTCACCAAACTGTTGTAACAGGCTAAGAATTAATGGAATTGCAGATTCTGCGTTGGACACATAAAGGAGAAGATCGTCAGCATAAAGGGACAATTTATGTTCTATGTTTCCTCTATTTATGCCCATTATAGAGTGATTAGATCTAATGGCTAAAGCTAGGGGTTCGATAGCCAGGACAAAAAGAAGGGGACTGAGGGGGCATCCCTGGCGAGTTCCACGGTGTAAATCAAAAGGACTTGAATACAAATTATTAGTCAGAATCATAGCAGAAGGGCTGGAATATAACAGTTTTATCCATGTGATGAATGTTTCCCCAAATCCGAATTTTGCCAGCGTTTGAAAGAGGTAGTCCCATTCTACTCTATCGAATGCCTTCTCTGCATCCTTGGAGAGAAGACATTCTGAAGCAGCTTGACAAGGAGTGTACATTATGTTAAACAGGCGTTGGGTATTAAAAAAAGGAGCGTCTATGCTTAACAAAACCTGTCTGGTCTGGGGATATTAAACTGGGTAAAATGTTTTCCAAACGGTAAGCTAATACTTTGGCCAATATTTTATAGTCTGTGTTTAACAAAGATATGGGTCTATAGGATCCGCAGTCTAAGGGGTCCTTGCTCTTTTTTGCCAGTAATGTTATGCATGCCTGATTTAGGGTGGTTGGGAGAAATCCCACTACTAGTGATTCTGAATACATGGCTGCCAAAATAGGAGCTAACTGTGTAGAGAATTTCACATAAAATTCACACGACAGACCATCCAAACCAGGTGATTTTTTAGTTTGCAGAGACTTAATGGCCTCCAATATTTCTTGTTGTGTTACTGGCTTATCTAGATTTAAGACCTGATCTGGTGGCAAGGCTGGGATACATAGATCCTTAAAGAAGTCCTGTATGGCATTGGGATTGGAGGGACTGTTGGACGCATACAGTTTACAATAGTAATCTTTAAAAATATTATGTATTTCCTGTTGGTCTGTAGTGACCCTACCATCCTGAGAAAGCACCCCATTGATAATTTGTTTAGCTCTTGCCCCCTTCAATTGTCTGGACATAATTTCCCCTGTCTTCTCACCATGTTCATACAGAACACTCCTATTTCTGAGCAGAAGGTTTTCAATGAAAAATGATGAAATAAGGTGATATTCTGCTTTAAGTTTCATACGCTCTTTATATAAGTCAGGAGATGGGAATTGTGCATATATTTGATCAATTTCAGCTATTTGCTTGTCCAGACTTAGTTGTTTTGCTTCAGAGTTCTTTCTCTTATTAGCCATAAAAGATATTATCTGCCCTCTTAAGTAAGCCTTAAGGGCCTCCCAAACAGTTGCAACTGAAACATCTGTGGTCATGTTTATTTCCAAAAATAGAGAGATTTGTTCTGATAAAAAAGTACAAAATTTTCATCTGCTAATAATAGAGAGTTAAACCTCCAATTTCTTCTAATTGTCCTTGATTCAGGCAAATTCAGCTTCAATAAAAGGGGAGCATGGTCAGATATTAATATAGTTTGATACTCACAAGAACTTATGTAGGGAGTTAATTTATTGTCAGTGAAAAAATAGTCGATTCTGCTATATGTGTGGTGCACATGCGAAAAGAAGGAGTATTCCCTACTTTTTGGATGCAAAAAACGCCATATATCGGATATGCCAAATCCCAAAAGAAAAGTTTGTATATAGGAAACTGATTTAGATGCTACATAACCTTTTCTGGCTGTTGATCTGTCCATCCCAGGTTCTAAACAAAAATTAAAATCACCTCCCATAATGAGTTGGTGAGAGTTTAGATCTGGTAGTAATTTGATGAGACGATCAAAAAACTGGGCATCATCAAAATTCGGAGCATATACGTTAGCCAGTACAACCTTGGTGTTATAGAGTTGGCCAGTAACTATAATATAACGTCCGTTTGAGTCTGCTATGATACCAGAGGGGGTAAAAGATATATCCTTATTTATCAATATGGCGACGCCTCTCGCCTTAGCCTGAAAAGTAGAATGGAAGAGCTGTCCCACCCAACCACATTTTGAACGAGAGTGATCTGACCTTCGAAGGTGGGTCTCCTGCAGAAAGGCAATTCCCGTCCTCAGACGCTTGAGGTGTACTAGTGCTTTTTTCCTCTTTACCGGGTGATTCAGGCCCTTGACATTCCAGCTAACGAGGTTGATGTCACAGTTCATGCTGCTTCTATGTATGATATGGAAAGACAGTTAAACATCAAACAGGTGATACGGTGCCAATTAAGTTTAGACCAAGTACTCAAGTAATAGTGACCAGCCTTTATGCCTTGAGTGACAGCAAAACAAAAACAACCTCCCCCCAACCCTAAGGTGAATTCAGCTATTAAAAAAAAAACAGCACACCTTCCCTAACTAACTTAAAGACTTCCAGATTACTTCTTAAAAAAGAACCAAAAGGACGGCGTGGCGCAGTGGGAGAGTGGCCGTGCGCAACCCAAGGGTCCCTGGTTCAATCCCCACCTAGTACCAACCTCGTCATGTCCGTTGTGTCCTGAGCAAGACACTTCACCCTTGCTCCTGATGGGTGCTGGTTAGCGCCTTGCATGGCAGCTCCCTCCATCAGTGTGTGAATGTGTGTGTGAATGGGTAAATGTGGAAGTAGTGTCAAAGTGCTTTGAGTACCTTGAAGGTAGAAAAGCGCTATACAAGTACAACCCATTTATCATTTAATTTATTTACTCCCCCATATTATTAACCTATTAAGTACCCCACCTGATACAGGGAAAATAACTGAGTACAGCGATATATATTAGATGTAAATAAAATAAAACAGGGTAAACTATTAAATGTATATGTAATCAAAAAATAAATGCTTTTTAAAAAAAAAAAAAGAAAAAAAAAAGATATAAATACAATTCAATAGCTATTCTTGTTGCATGTGCATAGCTTGCATGTAAGTAGTTGGTTTTGTCTCTTATCTTACTTTCTTTATCATTTATATTGTTTTGCTTATATATATATATATATATATATATATATATATATATATATATATATATATATATATATATATATACACACACACACACATATATATATATATATATATATATATATATATATATATATATATATATATATATATATATATATATACACACACACACTATATATATACATACACACACACACTATATATATAAATGTATGTATATGTATATATATATATGTATATATATAGACACACTATATATAGATATAGTGTGTGTGTGTATATATATATATATATATATATATATATATATATATATATATATATATATATATATATATATATATACACACACACATATGTATATATATATATATATATATATATATATATATATGTGTGTGTGTATATATATATATATATATATATATATATATACATATATATATATATATATATATATATATATATATATATATATATATATATATATATATGTGTGTGTGTGTGTGTGTGTGTGTGTGTATATAATATTTTGCTTAACCTTGAGAATGTTTTGAATATTGTAATTTATTGGCAGTGCTTTAATTTGTTTGTACATTGTTAACATATACTATTTGTATGTTCAATTGTTCAGTGAAAAAATTAAGACAAGGACAAATGCTTTATTTATGAAATTATTTATTTATATGTCAATGCCATCTTACTAAATATTTTATTACAGTGTTGCAAAAAATCTGCATTTTCAGCAGTGTAACTAGATGTATTGCATCAATTTAAATCAAACTTTCTTTTTTATTTCACTATAACACTAAACCAATGTATCTTAAGGCAAGGACAAATGCTTTATTTCTGAATGTATTTATCTTTCACATTGTCAATGTTTTTTTTACCATATATTTAATACTATATCAACACATTTTCAGCATATATTTGAAACAATTGTTTAAATACACTAAACTAGTCCAGCTTCACTTGATTTCATTAATGTATTTCGAACACAACACAGCAAAAATACTCTCCATCCACACAATTCAAACAAATGAGCATCTCCATGGTTCTCGCCCGGAAAAGGGTGGAGTGCCATCTCCGGGTTGGGGAGGAGATCTTGCCCCAACTGGAGGAGTTCAAGTACCTCGGAGTCTTGTTCACGAGTGAGGGAAGAGTGGATCGTGAGATCGACAGGCGGATCGGTGCGGTGTTTTCAGTAATGCGGACGCTGTATCGATCCGTTGTGGTGAAGAAGGAGCTGAGCCGGAAGGCAAAGCTCTCAATTTACCGGTCGATCTACGTTCCCATTCTCACCTATGGTCATGAGCTTTGGGTTATGACCGAAAGGACAAGATCACGGGTACAAGCGGCCGAAATGAGTTTCCTCCGCCGGGTGGCGGGGCTCTCCCTTAGAGATAGGGTGAGAAGCTCTGCCATCCGGGAGGAGCTCAAAGTAAAGCCGCTGCTCCTCCACATCCAGAGGAGCCAGATGAGGTGGTTCGGGCATCTGGTCAGGATGCCACCCGAGCGCCTCCCTAGGGAGGTGTTTAGGGCACGTCCGATCGGTAGGAGGCCGCGGGGAAGACCCAGGACACGTTGGGAAGACTATGTCTCCCGGCTGACTTGGGAACGGCTCGGGGTCCCACAGGAAGAGCTGGACGAAGTGGCTGGGGAGAGGGAAGTCTGGGCTTCCCTGCTTAGGCTGCTGCCCCCGCGACCCGACCTCGGATAAGCGGAAGAAGATGGATGGATGGATGGATGGAGCATCTCCAACACAATATCGTCATCTGAAAAATAAATAGATTACGGTAAGATAGTAATTAGGGGTGTGGGAAAAAATCGATTCGAATTTGAATCGCGATTCTCACGTTGTGCGATTCAGAATCGATTCTCATTTTAAAAAAATCTTTTTTTTTTTTTTTTTTTTTCATTTATTTATTTAAATTAATCAATCCAATAAAACAATACACAGCAATACCATAACCAGTGTTGGGTTGGTTACTGAAAAACAGTAACTAGTTACAGTTACTAGTTACTTTATTTCAAAAGTAACTCAGTTACTAACTCAGTTACTTACACCAAAAAGTAATGCGTTACTGTGAAAAGTAACTATTTAGTTACTTCTTCTACTTTTTTTTTTAAAGCTCCCATTAATGCCCTTTTAGCCTTCATTTTAGTACTGTTATTGCACTGGAGAATAATACAATCTGTTGATCAACTTGACATACATTTGCATCACTGAACTCTGCTAAGCAATGTGCTCTACATACAACACACAAAGACAAAGATATGTTTCAAAGGGCCAATTCAGGCCAGAACAAATTGACCAAACTATTTTAAATAGCTGCAACATAACATACACAAGTAACAAACAGCATAATAACACTAACACTAACCACGTTAAACCCAGATTCCGAACTAATAAAGGTCTTAACTCATTCTCTTTCTATGCCACTTCAATATGGAATGCACTCCCAACAGGTGTAAAAGAAAGGGCATCTCTATCCTCCTTCAAAACTGCACTAAAAGAACACCTCCAGGCAACTACAACCCTAAACTAACACCCTCCCTTCCACATAATACCTCTTCGGATTGTAAATAATCAAATGTAGACACTTTTTCTTATACTTTCTGATCTCTCTCTCTGTGTCCACTACTTGCTGTACATATCCTACCAAGTCAGACCTACACTGTTTCAATGTCCATTTCTCTGATGATGCAATTGTTGATGACTGAAGTGTTGATACCAACCAAACCTAACAACCCCCCTCCATATCCCACACCCAGGATTGTAAATAATGTAAATAATTCAATGTATATACCCTGATGATTATCTTGTGTGATGACTGTATTATGATGTTAGTATATATTTGATAGTATATATCTGTATCTGGACCCCGACAAGTTAAAAAACTTATTCAGGTGTTACCATTTAGTGGTCAATTGTACGGAATATGTACTGTACTGTGCAATCTACTAATAAAAGTTTCAATCAATCAATCAATCAATCAACAACATAGCTGTAAAGCTGGCTTCACCTAAGGAAGGCACACGTGACATACACAGAGCCTAACCAGGCAGATTTGAATTGTTGTTTTGGGCAGTAGACGGGATCTTTGATCCAAGACACAACTTACATTTAACTAAAATGTTCTTTTCTTTGTGCTCGACAAAAGAAAAGAAGTGAGAATATCTCATACTTGCCAACCCTCCCGAATTTCACTGCCTCTCCCTGGGACAACCATTCTCCATATTTCTGCCGATTTCCAGTCGGACTTAAGGCACGCCCCCTCCCGGTCTGTGCGGATCTGAGTGGGGACAGCCTGTCGTCACGTCCGCTTGGCCAACCAAAAAGTAACCACAGAACACTATACCGTATAGGCGTATAGTGTTCTGTGGTTACTTTTTTGTTGGCCAACGGTTGTATTGCGCACCCCCCTCCCCTGCCCTCCCCTCCCCTTCCCACACTCAGACACACAGTCACACGCACACACACACACACACACACACACACACACACACACACACACACACACAGAGAGCGCAGAGGAAGAATCAGAAGCACGTCTCTGCTTCGCTGGAATAAAACACACTCAGATCCTCAGTTTCTAGCCGATACTACATAAAAAATAACGTAAAAAAACGCAGTAACGCATCATGTAGTAACGGTAACTGAGTTATTGAATATAAAAAAATAACGCGTTAGATTACTAGTTACCGCCGAAACTAACGGCGTTACAGTAACGCGTTACTTTGTAAAGCGTTAGTCCCAACACTGACCATAACAATGCAATCCAATTCCAAAACCAAACCCGACCGAGCAACACTCAGAAGTGCAATAAACAGAGCAATTGAGAGGAGACACAAACACCACACAGAACAAACCAAAAGTAGTGAAACAAAAATGAATATTATCAACAACAGTATCAATATTAGTTACAATTTCAACATAGCAGTGATTAAAAATCCCTCATTGACATTATCATTAGACATTTATAAAAATGAAAATAAAAAGAACAATAGTGTCACAGTGGCTTACACTTGCATCGCATCTCATAAGCTTGACAACACACTGTGTCCAATATTTTCACAAAGATAAATAAGTCATATTTTTGGTTCATTTAATAGTTAAAACAAATTGACATTATTGCAATCAGTTGATAAAACATTGTCCTTTACAATTATAAAAGATTTTTACAAAAATCTACTACCCTGCTTGCATGTCAGCAGACTGGGGTAGATCCTGCTGAAATCCTATGTATTGAATGAATAGACAATCGTTTTGAATCGGGAAAATATCGTTTTTGAATCGAGAATCACGTTGAATCGAAAAAAATCGATTTTGAATCGTATTGTGACCCCAAGAATCGATATTGAATCGAATTGTGGGACACCCAAAGATTCGCAGCCCTAGTTCATATGTTTCAATGTGTTTTATCGGTCATAGTTAATATTGTAAAACCCTCATTCATCATCATCATCATCATCATTTCTTTTTATTCCTTTCATGAAAATGCATGTATACAAGCCATATACAGTTGACACTTTCATTGTTTTTTTTGTTTCTTATACATTTCCATGATCAGAAAGGAGCAGATGGAAGAATACTATTCTTATATTCATCTGCCCCCTTTATTTTATTTTCATGTACATTCTGGGTGTCTCATTCAGTAAGAAAATGTAAAATTCCATTCCGTTTTTCAAAGCGGTCTGTCATAACGTTTTTAGCATTCAATCAGACATTATTGTGAGGTTTTGTATTAGTGTTTGTAAAAATCCGATATACAGGCCCCCAGACACATTTTTTCTCTGAATTTGGCCCCCCGAGTGAAAATAATTGCCCAGGCCTGTTCTACAGTCTCGCTAGCATGATCTTGCTGACATAATAATATGTAAGCACATTGGTGCTTTACTTTTTTGGGAGTACTTATATTTAAAGGTTTGAATATAAAATGCATGTCCTTCAAAACAAAAAATATAATTGAATCCCGTTTTTGCATTTATCAGTCCCTCCAGGATTTAATGATGCTGGATCGCGCCAATTTGCCAATCAACCAACCCAAGCAACTTTGTTGCCCGCAACTTCCCCCGCACATTTTGGACAATCAGAGTCATTTGCGGCAATCAAAATTTGTCTGCAAGCGGCATTCCAACGCACACGTCAACTGTCTTATCCAAACTTATGTTTGTTCCTTGTGTTGACGAAGCTGGAACACAATTGTTGTCTTCCTGCATAGCTCAGACCTACTTTCTGTTCCGGTCTACAGTGCTAAGCCTTCTGGGTAATCTAGTATACAAACATTTCGCAACACTTTCTGGTGAACATGTATTTATATGTTTATATAACATTTGTTTATCCAAGATGAGGTAATTAAGAACATATTTTCATTTGCAATGCGGACCTAGCAAAAAGGTAGAATTCACATTTTCGAGATGGTATAGTCTAATGTTAATCTCTCATTGTCTGTCATTTACCAAAAACTTTAGTGCTATATATACGGTAGATGGCGTTGAAGAGGTCACAAATACTCCAAAAGTGTGGGGGTAAACGTGTTAGAACAGGGGTCACCCAACTTTTTGACTCGGGGGCCATATTGGGTTAAAAAAATGTGGCCGGGGACCGGGCTGTATATATATATATATATATATATATATATATATATACACATGTTAATTCCAGTCGTGGAATTAACACATTATTATGCCTAATTTTGTTGTGATGCCCCTCTGTATGCATTAAACAATGTAACAAGGTTTTCAAAAAATAAATCAACTCAAGATATGGAAAAAAATGCCAACATGGCACTGCCATATTTATTATTGAAGTCACAAAGTGCATTATTTTTTTTAACATGCCTCAAAACAGCAGCTTGGAATTTGGGACATGCTCTCCCTAAGAGAGCATGAAGAGGTTGAGGTGGGCGGGGTTGGGGGAGGGGGGGCGGGGTTTTGGGTAAGGGGTAGCGGGGGCTGTATATTGTAGCGTCCCGGCAGAGTTAGTGCTGCAAGGGGTTCTGGGTATTTCTTCTGTTGTGTTTATGTTGAGTTACGGTGCGGATGTTCTCCCGAAATGTGTTTATCATTCTTGTTTGGTGTGGGTTCACAGTGTGGCGCATATTTGTAACAGTATTAAAGTTGTTTATACGGCCACCCTCAGTGTGACCTGTATGACCTTTAAACGCACCACAGTTTAACGAGACGCAAAAGTCAAACTTGTAACATACATAACTTTCTCCTATGCTGCCACAAAAAGATTTTTCCTATTTTTACCTTTCTTTTATCACCTTGTCCCAAAATGTTGGTGCTGTGTGTGAACGATTAAAGGTGACCTTTGATGACGTCTGCTTTGAGGGAAGTGTTCCAAGTTAGGTTTGCCGCTACACTGGAACGAACCATTTCGTATTTTTGATCGGTGGTGTAGTTAGTCTTCAACATTCTTAATTTGATTCAAGCAACCTTATTATTGAAACTTCACAGATGTATTTATTTTGAGGTTAAGGTTAAAAGGAACAATTAAAGCATCCATTTTCTACCGCTTGTCCCTTTCAGGGTCACGGGGGCGTGCTGGAGCCTATCTCAGCTGCATTCGGGCGGAAGGCGGTGTACACCCTGGACAAGTCACCACCTCATCGCAGGGCCAACACAGATAGACAGACAACATTCACACACTAGGGACCATTTAGTGTTGCCAATCAACCTATCCCCAGGTGCATGTCTTTGGAGGTGGGAGGAAAATTAAAGCAATGACAACAAATACATTATATTACAAGTAAAAAACAGCCTTTGAAATCCTGGATGGACTGGTTGATTTGGGAAATAATGTAAATCAAATTGGATAGGGTAAAAAAATATATGGTAATTGTCCAGATTTGTGAAATGAAATGCATAGATTTAAATTTGAAGAATAAAAAAAATCCATATATAAATTACAAAAAAGAAAATTGAAAAATGTCATTCTAAAAAGCTTTAAAGCAGCACTAAGTAACTTTTCAACCTTCATAAAATATTTTCATAACTTTTGGGTTGATACATGGACTTCAAACTAGTGGAATGACACCTCTGTCATGGCCTGAGGGGTTCTGTTTTGCTTTTACAGGCACTTATTTTTTATTTTTTGTCCTGTCCAGCTTCTCAGGCAAATCATATACCGGTAGTTGATGTAGGCTGTTCAGATTTACTTTACAAAAGAGAAGTGTAGGATACTTCTCTTGTTGCCTTTTTGTATTTGACTTGATGAAATGCATTTATATTATTTATTTTACAGGCACTTAGCGACATTGATGAGGGTGGCAGGAACCCTGCCACAGATAAAACTACACACGTGCTGACTTGCTATACGGCATGCGTCACTCCCCCTTTCCCCCAATCGTTAATAAGACTAAAGTCGATGCGAACGCCTACGTGCCGCTAGAAAACTCAAAGAAAAACGTGCAATTACTGCGATCACGGATTCAGTTTATTTGCGTGCATCACAGTGAAGACTTGACAGGAGTGCTGAAGAATGAAGAGCTTTCTCACTTTATTATCCTTTGAAAAAAAAAAAAAGTGATTCCAGACCACATTTTTAATCCTATTTATGAAAGCGAACAAACTACTGGACACATTGTAGCCATATAATAACTTTAAATGACTTTCTGTACAAACTAGTTGTGCTTAAAAGTGGAGAGCATTACAGTTGCATTAAACGTCACCATGTACAAAATAATCTCTTTGGAACACACTGCAAAGCTCTTCAAACAAAAACAACCTGGAAGTATGCACTTTTCAAAGGTACAGCGTCATTGGATGAAAAATGCAACCAAAAAGTGGATAGAAACCCAAATATTTTCATTAGCTATAATTTCATTTTCTAATCAAAATAAGACCATGTGTCATATTTACATACTTGCATAAGTTGTACTTGGTATCAACACCTGAGCACCAAAATATAAGGCATGTGGGCGGCAACTATTAAATTACATGAATTATTGCAGCAAAAAACAACATTTATGTACATTTTAAAGCTTTAAGTGTGGGAGCACTCATATTTACAGTACAATCGGAGGTTTGGGTTTAAAGGCAAGGAGGAACAAGACCGTTTTTCTGTCAAAATAAAAGTTCAAGTCAGTGTTTTGAAGCGACCCAGATCAAGCATCAACAATCCTCAAAAATACATACAGTGTGTCCATACAAGTGATGCAGCTGTGTCTTAAGTCTTGCTTGAGCGTGGCCACTTTGGTTCTTCTTAACAAAAAGTGCATTTAAAAAAAAAAAGTCCATGAAAAATGGAAGTGCAACAGTCAAAATGCACACAACTTTGGCATGTGTGTCAGTGACAGGCTCCGCCTCATCTGAAGCCTTGATTGCATTTGGTGTCTAAAAAAAAAGGACTAAAAAAAAAAAAAAGGCTGGGACAATACGGTATGTGTTTGTGTGTGAGTGAGACGATGGCTTTGTGCACTCCAGGTAGTCATTGATTTTTTTTTTTTAAAGTCTGCCATTTTTATATGTGACTCAAGGAGTCACTTCCTGTTGTGTGGATGCCTCAATCCATCATGTCCTCCTTGGAGAACTCTCTGGATTTTCTCTTAAAGAAGCCCATCTGGAAGAGGAAAAAACAACAATTCCTTAAAAATGTTCATGCGAATGAAAAAAAAACATGTGAAGTGAAGTGATATTTATATAGTGCTTTTCTCTAGTGACTCAAAGGGCTTGACATAGTGAAACCCAATATCTGTATTCTATTTTTCCTTGGTATACAGAAATATTGATTAGATATTGTTGTATTAACTGTCGGAAATAATAAACTTTGCATGCAGTTGCAATTCCAAACGTTAGCAGCAATGTATGTATACCGTAGTATATATATACTAGGGTGTGTTGCCTAGCTAGGAAGTAGTCTTTGCCATTAAAAGGGTCATATTATGATCTTTTTACTACATTTGAAACACATACATAACATATAACAATGGTTCTTTGTTTAAAATTTTGCATAAATGATGTTTTACAGACCGTCTTCTGATCGTCTTGTCATGATGTGCCATTTTGTGGGCATCCTTACCAATGTGTTACCTAGTCGCGCTACTCAGCTGTTGTGCAAAACTTAATCGTGTTAGTCTTCCATACTGTTGTTATCATCTTTAGTATTAATTCTGACTCAGCAGTTTGCTTTTTAATGCCACTGCAACATTGGTTGTGTTGCTGCTACTTTGTGCTATATACTGGTTCATAAACAAGGACGTGGTTTTGTTTTTATGAGTTCAAAATACTAAATGCTAATAGTGCTAATACTTGTTCTAAGCAAGAATACCTTCCAAAGAGCAAAGATGACCAGGGCTAAGATCAGGAGGCCTATCAGGATGCTGAGGATGATGATCCATATAGGAATTCCTCCTAAGCTCTCCTTGGTAACTTGGATCTTCACCTGATGGGCAAACAACACACATCATTTATATACATACAAATGCATATGTTCTCGGGTTGTATTGTTGTTGTTATGGCGTCATAAGTGCAAAACTGTGTTACAGTCAAAACAATAGCTTGACTTGCTGAGAACATTTTTGAAAAATGCTGACTCACACTTCTGGCGCTGTCACTACTGCTCAGCACAAACAGATCTGTGTTCCTGCTCCCCAGAGTGGCGTTCACCAGCATGTACAGACTAGAAAAGTCAGCCTGAAAGACACACAAAAAAAAATCTAAGTTGGTGCAGTTCTTTCCTACCTAACTGTCATCAAAGAGTGCTATCAATTACTAGATTGACTGGTGCGTTTATGGCCACACAAAAAGTCGGACAACTCAAACACCACACAAAGTTACACTATGACTCCTCAGTCATACGTGTGCTTATTCTACTGTCATTTATTATTAATGTTAATTTATTGATATTAATCATGGAATGCTGTTACTAGAGAAAGTTACAGGAATGCGAACTTCATCCTATGCTTACATTTCATTGTGCAACATGAGGATGTTTAAGGGGAACTAAATGTGATCTCTGAAAGGGGTACAAATGATTTCCAAAGCAGGACATATTGTACAATACTAATCCATAGCTTATGAAAAACAAGTGGGTTTCTCAATGTAAAGCGCTTTGAGTCACAGCAGAAAAAGCACTATGTAAATATAATTCACTTCACTTTGACTTTGCTGTCCACTAGCAAACACAACCATTCTCGTACAATACCAGAGCAGGAGGTACGTCAATGTTTGATAGCTTACCAACCTTCGCCAAATGGCTAACTATCCCACTTCTGACAACTTTTATCACACAACTATGTGAAATACTGATTTGAACTCAGATCGACACTCCACTGTCCACTAGCAAACACAACCCTTCCGGTACCATTGTGCTGCAGGTGGTGAGCAAACGTTTAATAGCCTTACCAACCTTCGCCTAATGATTAACCATCCCACTTCTGACACCATTTGTCACATAACTCTGTAAAATCCAGGTTTGAACTCAGGTTGACTCTCCAATAGCAAACATTATCCTTTTGGTACAATACTGCAGCAGGTGGGACGCCTTACCAAAACTTTACCTTACTGTTAAAGGAGCCATATGTAATAATTTAATGTCAAGTCATCATTAAATGGCCCTGATATGTCAACATGTTTTAATAAATCATGTTCTTTTCGAATACCTCTATAACTGATAACAGTAGTTCAGCCAGGATATGCTCATTTCAAAATGAGATTTACAGCTCCGAAATGTTGTTATTGTTTTCATTTCGATGTCCCTCCCTCCACCGTGTTAACAAATTGTGTCACATCCAGGTTGCCAGTTACGCACCGCCATCTTTGTCTAGCTACTGCACTGGTAAAGTTACTAAACATGTCAGACCTTAGTAAATATAAAATGCTTTGTTACGATTCTCAACTTATTCATGACAAATTCAGGAACAAAACGAGGATTTGTATCGGGGATGCTTTTGAAAGATGGAGACGATTGAAGGCGGAGAAGATTTTTTCATCTGACGCAAAACTTGCTAATATCCTCCTTGATAGGTAAGTAAGGCATTTACGTTCTCTTATTACTTGTAATAAATGGAAATGGACATTTCGTATGTAAATGATATTTTCCACTACAGTCTTTGATCTTGTCTAACAAAGCTAGTATGTTCGTGCAACGAATGCTTTGACGGTGCTCCTAGTGTGACGCTTAGGATGATAGCCCGGTTAATGACACATCGACATATAGGCTAATGACATATAGTCTGTATTTTGTTGTGTATTCCAACTGACAGGGCAAAATTTATTTTCAACAAATAAAACCTATGTGAATATGGTTAGTGTCAGCTAGTGCCTATTTCATTCTCAATATGCTGATACACTGAGGAAATGGCTTCCAACATTAGCACGGCTGTCATCATGGCAATGTGAAACGTATGGAAACAGCCAAATCAAATGATAAAATAACTCCTCATTTGTGTAGCCTATAGGGATACCTTGATAAAATGTCTCCTCTTTAGTTTTGGGCATACATTAGGCTGCTAAGTATGCTGTACTTAATTTCACCAATATAACCATTGTTAGCGTTGGTTGTAGTTTGTTTTAGTCTTTGTTTTCTGATAGTACTGACAATAACCATATGATTGACATTTGTTGTGATATTGTACAAAGGCATGACATACTTCTTCCTGAAAATAGACTAATTTCTGTGTAAAGTGTGTTGGTTAGAGATTTGTTATTGACAAAACACTATTCAGCTACTATGGTCCCAGCACCTCAACCTCTAGTTAGAAGCAGTGGAAGTTTGAAGTTCCTTGGAGTAGCCCAGTCGATCGAGCTGAATTTTGACCGTGATTGCAGTACTATTTCTGGCCACATTATTATATGTGGCACCCTTAACCATCCCATTTCTGACACCATCTTTTAAAGAACTCTGTAACACCCAGACTTAAACTCTGGTCTATTGGTTTGGCAAACCTGTACACTTTTCACTGTCTGGTTCCCCCCATTAGTTACATTCCCTATGTGGTTAATAATACTGAATCTGTGGGATACCACAAAGGTGGCTTTGATATTGGCTTGTCTGTAGAAATGGAAAAAAAAATAAAAATTGGCAGTTTCAGGTGACATCATGTAATTCCAGTCATCGGGGTGTTTTCGGGGTCCATACCAATGGGTACCCTTGAGTTTGGGCTTCAAAACCCTGAACATTGTCAAGTTAATACAATGTTTAAGTACCTTCCCACTGCAGTTTGTACCGCAACGTTTGGTTGCCTTCACGTTTCACGATTGCCTCATGGCTAACCATTTCACTTCTGAAATTTGTCAATGAATCTCAAAGATTAGTGCACTCAACCTGGGCTTTGCACTTTGAGCCTAAGCTGAAGGTTCTGTAAACTGTCCACTGTGGTTGGTACTTCAATTGAGGAGTATCATAATGGGTATTTTGATACACATCCCAATTTTTGACAGTGGAAATGAAACAAAAAAAAAATCAAAACAAGGCGCATAACATAAAGGCCTCAAGGTTAACCACTTCTTACACCATTTATCCCAGATATGAACATGGGTCTCCTGGGAGGAAACCTTGAATTGAGTCGACCACTTAAGAACCATATCACTGCGGTTGGTACTCCAATGTCTGACTCATGTAGAACCATTCCCATTCTAATGCCAATTTGTTACAGAACTTTAAGGAGTGGTATCCTTCACCAGGATTTGAACGTAGGTCTATTGGGTAGATTGGATACAGTACCACAGCAGTTGGTATCCCAAATTTGGTCGCTTCTGCAACATTTGATGTTGTAAAAATGGCAAACTGTACAGAATTACCTGTCAGAAAAATAGATAAATACAATTTCTATTTCTTCCACCCACCTTGATGAATGTCGGCTTCCACACTCTGAATGTAACGTTGACCTGGCTAACCTTGGCTTCTGGGATGAAGCATTTGAACGATGTACAGGGAAGGTTTTCACAGCTCTACGGAAAAAAAGCTTTGTGAGGCTGGAGGGAGATTTGCATTTTGCTCACAAAAGGAAAGTAGCTTTTTCACCCACCAGGAGGAAGATGCCTAGCGTTTCTTTGTTTGGGTTTGGTTTTACAACATCTGGGTTGAGGTTGAGAGGGTTGATCAAACCAGCGGCGTCGCATTTCACCTGCAAGGAGGACAGATGTCAATTCTGACGCAAATCTCTGCCGTTTGAGTCTACGTGCGTGTGATGGTTCTCACCTTCGAGCTAGTGACGATGTGCGTCAGGTACAGTAGGTAATTATTACGCGGGGACAGCTGAGGGTAGGTCACCATGAGGTCAAGCGGCGGTGTCACCATATCACCTGCCTTCTCCACCTGGACAAACGAGAGATGCAGCATTACCTAGAGAAGGCACAACCAGCGCCGACCCCTGGCATAAACACCCTCTGCCGATGTTCAGGACCACAACCCCTCGGAGGCCACATAATCATGGCGCCGGGTCACTTGTTGTTTATTGAGTATGTCATAGTCAGCTCCACATCATACATGTAGTACATAATATACATACATATCTCCAGTGAACAGTCTTGTGCTCAATGGCAATATTATCATTTCACAAAAGAAAAGAAAAGTTAATTAATAAAATAAAATAAAATACAACAAAATTAAACATATCTCAAAAGGGTAATACGAAGAAGTATAAACTTTTGTATAAAGTATAAACTTCAGTAGCTGATCATCAATGTGGTTGTTATACTCAGTGCAGGTGTTTGCTTTTTCCACATTAATGCACTGATTTACCTCATGAATACAATCATACTTTGTTTCTGCTAAACTTTTATTCAGCAGTGAGCCAACACATCCTTTGTAATCCTTTTCGTTCGGTTTGATAACATTGCGGTCGCATCCATTCAAAAGCCCACAGAGATGATTGTGAATTTAGCGCCACTTTGAACGCTACCATTGTGACAGATTCACGGCCATATTTCTAAAACGACCGTACTATGTAGGTTTATATTGTAACCGAACATGTTCCCCAAAGATATAATGTCTGAACAACATCTGTTTTTCACAGTTTTTGACAATTTAATGTGTGTTATTTTTCTTTTTTTCAAGTAATGCCGAAGCGGCTGGCAGTTTTGAATCGGCTTGGTAGCCGATATCACTCTTTTCTTTCCTTTTCGCCCCATCAACCTATTTTTTATCTTTTCATATGAACTTTGAACATTATCTATAAATGACGTGACTATTGAACATCCATCCATCCATCCATCTTCTTCCGCTTATCCGAGGTCGGGTCGCGGGGGCAGCAGCCTAAGCAGGGAAGCCCAGACTTCCCTCTCCCCAGCCACTTCGTCCAGCTCTTCCCGTGGGACCCCGAGGCGTTCCCAGGCCAGCCGGGAGACATAGTCTTCCCAACGTGTCCTGGGTCTTCCCCGCGGCCTCCTACCGGTCGGACGTGCCCTAAACACCTCCCTAGGGAGGCGCTCGGGTGGCATCCTGACCAGATGCCCGAACCACCTCATCTGGCTCCTCTCGATGTGGAGGAGCAGCGGCTTTACTTTGAGCTCCCCCCGGATGACAGAGCTTCTCACCCTATCTCTAAGGGAGAGCCCCGCCACCCGGCGGAGGAAACTCATTTCGGCCGCTTGTACCCGTGATCTTGTCCTTTCGGTCATAACCCAAAGCTCATGACCATAGGTGAGGATGGGAACGTAGATCGACCGGTAAATTGAGAGCTTTGCCTTCCGGCTCAGCTCCTTCTTCACCACAACGGATCGATACAGCGTCCGCATTACTGAAGACGCCGCACCGATCCGCCTGTCGATCTCACGATGCACTCTTCCCTCACTCGTGAACAAGACTCCGAGGTACTTGAACTCCTCCACTTGGGGCAAGATCTCCTCCCAAACCCGGAAATGGCACTCCACCCTTTTCCGGGCGAGAACCATGGACTCGGACTTGGAGGTGCTGATTCTCATCCCAGTCGCTTCACACTCGGCTGCGAACCGATCCAGCAAGAGCTGAAGATCCTGGCCAGATGAAGCCATCAGGACCACATCATCTGCAAAAAGCAGAGACCTAATCCTGCAGCCACCAAACCAGATCCCCTCAACGCCTTGACTGCGCCTAGAAATTCTGTCCATAAAAGTTATGAACAGAATCGGTGACAAAGGGCAGCCTTGGCGGAGTCCAACCCTCACTGGAAACGTGTCCGACTTACTGCCGGCAATGCGGACCAAGCTCTGGCACTGAGCATACAGGGAGCGGACTGCCACAATCAGACAGTCCGATACCCCATACTCCCCGAGCACTCCCCACAGGACTTCCCGAGGGACACGGTCGAATGCCTTCTCCAAGTCCACAAAACACATTTAGACTGGTTGGGCAAACTCCCATGCACCCTCAAGGACCCTGCCGAGAGTATAGAGCTGGTCCACAGTTCCACGACCAGGACGAAAACCACACTGCTCCTCCTGAATCCGAGGTTCGACTATCCGGCGTAGCCTCCTCTCCAGTACACCCGAATAGACCTTACCGGGAAGGCTGAGGAGTGTGATCCCACGATAGTTAGAACACACCCTCCGGTTCCCCTTCTTAAAGAGAGGAACCACCACCCCGGTCTGCCAATCCAGAGGTACCGCCCCCGATGTCCACGCGATGCTGCAGAGTCTTGTCAACCAAGACAGCCTCACAGCATCCAGAGCCTTAAGGAACTCCGGGCGGATCTCGTCCACCCCCGGGGCTTTGCCACCGAGGAGCTTTTTAACTACCTCAGCAACCTCAGCCCCAGAAATAGGAGAGCCCACCACAGACTCCCCAGGCACTGCTTCCTCATAGGAAGACGTGTTGGTGGGATTGAGGAGGTCTTCGAAGTATTCCCTCCACCGATCCACAACATCCGCAGTCGAGGTCAGCAGAACACCATCCTCACCATACACGGTGTTGATAGTGCATTGCTTCCCCTTCCTGAGGCGGAGGATGGTGGTCCAGAATTGCTTCGAAGCCGTCCGGAAGTCGTTTTCCATGGCCTCACCGAACTCCTCCCATGTCCGAGTTTTTGCCTCTGCGACCGCTGAAGCCGCACACCGCTTGGCCTGTCGGTACCTGTCCGCTGCCTCAGGAGTCCTATGAGCCAAAAGAACCCTGTAGCACTCCTTCTTCAGCTTGACGGCATCCCTCACCGCCGGTGTCCACCAACGGGTTCTAGGATTACCGCCACGACAGGCACCAACTACCTTGCGGCCACAGCTCCAATCAGCCGCCTCGACAATATTGAACACTATTACACTATTACACTATTGAACATATTGGATTGAATTGAAATGAATTGTTCAAATGTGATTATTTCTAGTGAATGCGAATCTTTACTTGTAAAATATGAATAATACTGTACATTGTTTCATAAGATCTAATTATAAATGTACTCGAACTCAAAGGTGTTGGTTGTTTCTCTGTGCAGAACCATACATATTATACAGTTCCTACTGGCCACTTTATTAGGTACACCTTCACAAGCTTCTGAGATGCACTCAAATTCATTTTGGGCATCCACAAGAGGTCCAGTGGGATACATTGTGGTCTTTTCTAGTCATACATTCAGTTCAAGGATACAGTTTTGCATACAATTAGTCGCTCAACTCGCTAAGAACAGAACTAAAGATGCCATCTCTACAGTAGGGTACCAAAACCATGACAGTGATTTGTTAAACTATTTTCATTATTATTGATGGGCTTTAAACACTTCATAGGTCATTAAAATACTTTAATTATTATTACTATTTATTTTTCATCATTTTCTACCACTAATGCAGAAAAGGTACATTGTCATTGTTACATTGTTCAATTCTACTGATTTGACTTCATTTGATTGATGATTGATTGATCTTTAAGTTATCAAATTGACTTTCTTGGCCTCTAAACGGCTTTGAAAAGATGTGTTTTGTAGACCAAAATATTGACTCTTTTCTTACTGGAGCTCATTGGAGTGCGCAGGTGTACCTAACTTGCAGTAATATACAGTAAATACCACACACACAATGGCCGCCAGTTGACAGTTACCGTATAGCTGATGTTGACCTCCTCGCCGATCATCCAGGTGTCGTTGAAAACACTGGAGTACTGCTCGCCCTCTTTCACCACCACGTGTTCATCTGCAGGTCGCCTGGGAAGTGACATACAGTATTTGTGTTCAGAAGAATGAATCCTTTCTGGCAAATACGCTAAGACAGCCATTTGAGACGCACTAAGTGGCTACCATCCACACATGAAAGTGACAGATTGTCAGGAATCCTTTGAAAAATGTACGCAATAAATTAGTTGTGTTTGTCCTACATGCATTTCAATTGTAATACTTTTTTTCAGAAGGGATATTGCAGTAAAAGCACAGCCTTAGCAACTGTGTAATAGTAAACTTTAAAGGGGAACATTATCACCAGACCTATGTAAGCGTATACATCAAGGTAATATATACCTTGATGTTGTAGAAAAAAGACCATATATTTTTTTAACCGATTTCCGAACTCTAAATGGGTGAATTTTGGCGAATTAAACGCCTTTCTATTATTCGCTCTCGGTGCGATGACGTCACATCGGGAAGCAATCCGCCATTTTCTCAAACACCGAGTCAAATCAGCTCTGTTATTTTCCGTTTTTTCGACTGTTTTCCGTACCTTGGAGACATCATGCCTCGTGTCAGAGGGTGTAACAACACGAACAGGGATAGATTCAAGTTGCACCAGTGGCCCAAAGATGCCAAAGTGGCAAGAAATTGGACGTTTGTTCCGCACACTTTACCGACGAAAGCTATGCTACGACAGAGATGGCAAGAATGTGTGGATATCCTGCGACACTCAAAGCAGATGCATTTCCAACTGGACTGGGCAGATCAGCTTTCAGGAAAAGAGAGCGGATGAAGGTATGTCTACAGAATATATTAATTGATGAAAACTGGGCTGTCTGCACTCTCAAAGTGCATGTTGTTGCCAAATGTATTTCATATGCTGTAAACCTAGTTCATAGTTGTTAGTTTCCTTTAATGCCAAACAAACACATACCAATCGTTGGTTAGAAGGCGATCGCCGAATCCGTCCTCGCTTTCTCCCGTGTCGCTGGCTGTCGTGTCGTTTTCGTCGGTTTCGCCTGCATACGGTTCAAACCGATATGGCTCAATAGCTTCAGTTTCTTCTTCAATTTCGTTTTCGCTACCTGCCTCCACACTACAACCATCCGTTTCAATACATGCGTAATCTGTTGAATCGCTTAAACCGCTGAAATCCAAGTCTGAATCCGAGCTAATGTCGCTATACCTTGCTGTTCTATGCGCCATGTTTGTTTGTATTGGCATCACTGTGTGACGTCACACAGGGTGTATATAACGATGGTTAAAATCAGGCACTTTGAAGCTTTTTTTAGGGATATTGTGTAATGGGTAAAATTTTTTTAAAAACTTCGAAAAATAAAATAAGCCACTGGGAACTGATTTTTAATGGTTTTAACCCTTCTGAAATTGTGATAATGTTCCCCTTTAACTTGTTTATTTATTGATAATATTTACTATGTATTTATCATTATATTACTATTATTATTACAGTGTATTCTGTTTATTAATATTGTTTGAATAATGACATGCATTGCCTGTCCTGACGGAATGTTTGTTGCTGGACACACAATGGACTCCGGGAGAAGTGGAGGGTCGTGTGCCTGGCAATTCTTTCAGTCTAGGACGTTGAAGACATCTACCTATTCGGACCCATGATAACAGGACATTTGCTGATTATAGTAAGCATTGCCCTGGTGTACTGACAAAACTTTGGAAGATGCTAGCAGCCGTTTGAGGAACCCCATAGCTGCCACAAATGATTGAAGGATTGGCAGAGCTGTGTACTCAGACTTTTGTGGTTTCTGAACTAAATCGCAAACTGCATAACATCTTGGAGATGCTGTCAACTCTGCAAGGCAAAGTTATGATCAATTTGAGGACCTGCATTTGACAAAATGTTAAAATGTTTTGCTCGCTCAAACACATTCTGGATTGTGTTTTTCCGCTGGAATGGCTCGGCAAGGTCGATGGTACGAGTCAACCCCAAAGAAGCTCTAAATTCCTTGGACATACACCTGTTGTTTGTTGACTTTTGTTGGACTGACTGGCTGCGAGACCACCAAGGTCAAGAGACAAGTGACTCTTCAGGCTTACGTACACACACGCACATCCATGGTAAAACACGCCATGTCACACACGTACCCCACTCTCCCACAACAGAGCAACACCCTGGTGGCGGTAGTTTTGGGCCTGCTGCCCGGCCACTCCCCCCGTTGCAAGTCTGGAGTTTTGAGTGTCATAATATTTGCTCATATGTGCTTTGCTCAAGGTTTTTTCTGGTCTCAAACTGAGCCTCCACCGCCCATAGGAGCTTAGTTTGGGATTTGCTATTTTCTCCTCCTTCTCCCCCCATGTTTACCTTTATTCCTACCTTTCTACAGGGCACAGCCCTTGTGGCGCCCTATCAGTCTTTCTGTTCTGTCTACCCCTGTATACTGTGTATTAAATGTCTGTTCTTGGACAGGTTGGACTGAAAGCAAATGTTGTTGTACTTTTCAAGTGCAGTGACAATAAAGTTCTATTCCATTCCTTTTTTACACATTTTTTTAGTGCTAAAATAGTGTATTTAGATAAAAACTGAATAAATATTATTTTATATTTTTACAAATAAAATAACTATAATTTCAAAAAATATAATATGTAGAATTTTTTTTCCAGAGGGGCCACTGCAGTAAATGCATGGCCTATGCAAACCTGTGTAATAATTCAGCCCTGATAAATCGTCAATTTATTATATTTATTAGTATTGTATTAATAATTATTATATTTATTGGAGTAGTTGTTCAAATAATGTGTAAATGTATGCATGTGTATAACCTGTGTATACATTTAGCACCGGCAAACTGCAGTTTGTATTTGTATTGATATTAATTTATTTTATTTTAGCATATTTCTTCTATTACCAGTTGAAATAATGACATCCAAAACACTTTATTAAAAAAGTCACAATTTTTTTGGATTAACACATTTTAAGTGATTGTGGTTTTAATTGTGAATAAATCCAAAACGGAGAGCATAATATTAAAAGAGCCATATGTAAGAATTGCATTTGAAGTCACCATTAAATGGCCCTGATATGTCAAAAGGCATTAATAAATCATGTTCTTTTCTAATACCTCTATAACTGATAACAGTAGTTCAGCCGGGATATGCTCATTTAAAAATTAGATTTACAGCCCCGAAATCTTGTTATTGTTTTCATTTCGATGTTCCGCCCTCCACCGTTTTAATAAATTGTGTCACATCCAGGTTGCCAGTTACGCACCGCCACCTTCGTCGAGCTACTGCCACTGGTAAAGTAACTAAACATGTCAGACCTTAGTAAATCTAAAAGGCGTCGTTACGATTCTCAACATATTCAGGACAAAGCCAGGAACAAAACGAGGATTTGTATAGGGGATGCCTTTGAAAGATGGAGACGATTGAAGGCGGAGAATATTTTTTCATATGATGCCAAACTTGCTAATATCCTCCTTAATAGGTAAGTAAGGCATTTACGTTTTCTTATTACTTGTAATAAATGGAAATGGGCATTTCGTATGTAAACTATATTGTCCAATACAGTAGTAGTATGTTCGTGCATGGAATGCTTAGCATGCTAGCTCGGTAAATGACACATCGACATATCGGCTAACGGGGGAAATATATGCCCGTTAGCCTGTATGTCGATGTGTCATCCAACTGACAGGGCAAAATATATTTTCGACAAAAAAAAAGTGGATATGGGTAGTGTCAGTGCCTATTTCGTTCTCAATATGCTGATACGCTGAGGAAATGGGTTCCAACATTAGCACGGCTGTCATTGCAAAGTGAAACGTAGGGAGATCACATGATAAAATAATTCCTCATTCGTGTTTGCATATTGTGGACTACATGTACCAAGTTATATGGCAATCTGATACGTTTGAAACAGTAGTCTACAGGCATACCTTGGTAAAATCTTTCCTTTGGGTCGAGCTAAATTTGGCTGCATATCTGGCAACCTCAGTCAAGGAGAGGGGACTACAGAATTTTGACCATGATTGCAGTACCACTTCTGGCCAGATTCTTCCTTAAATATGAACCAAAAATGCAGTGGATTGAGTTGGACAAATTTGTAATAACCTTAGTTTTTCCCCCCCGCCACAAAACAAGACCTATCTGCAAGTGGATTTTAATAAATGTGTTTTTGTATCATTGCTTAGTGACAACAAGGTTACACATTGCGGGAGAGCAACGGATCTTTTCACCCCCTAGCAACAGTAACCATGAAACAACAGCATTGTAAATGGTTATCGTTCAGCTACTCACACAGAAAATATGAGGCCAGCCTCATACTTCACAGGGATGGATATGTGCACCGTGTTGTCATGGAGCGTGGAGGGCAGCTCGTCACTGTCGCTGCAGGAAAACAATGCATGATGTCGTTACTTCTCTCCAAACGCAACAGGCTATGAACTCACCTTGTGGCCGTCACGTTGATTTGGATTTTGTGATGAATGTGATTAGGATTCACCTCAAATTTGACTTTAAAAGTTTCCTGTGCACAGTACATCACAGAGTGTCACGTTTTCAGTGTTAAGCAGGTCAAAACCATCATGTACAGCATTTTACACGTTTTGTGTATGTTTGAAGTCGTACCTCCACATTGCTTCCCAGGAAGGGGTATCCCACCGCACACTCCACTTTTGTGTGATTAAGGGTGCAATCCTTCTCTGGCTGGCAATGCAAAAATGAAAATAGAGTTTAAACAAATTTGCATTTTCTCCGTTATATTTTTATTGTTAGATTGTTTAAACTTGTTTATTTACTTTACTTTTCTCTTTTCTTCTATCAGTCTTTTCTTACACATTCTCTATTCTTTCTTGTCACCACACTTAATCACCTCAACCCTCTTCATTGAGTAAGTTCAGCGTCTTCCTATTCCTTTTTAGTAGAGGTCAATAATATAATATTGACGCATACCTTTCACACTTCTCTGTCTGCTCATATCTTAACAAATGTTAATTTGTTTAATAATCAAAATATGCCCATCCATCCATTTATTCCCTTCGGGGTCGCGGGGGGCGCTGGGGCCTATCTCAGCTACAATCGGGCGGAAATATGTTTTTATTTAACATTTAACAGTGAGCTGATAATGATAACCGTGGTGCCTAGTCGTTATATTTGATTTCTTACAATTGCTAGTAGACTGTGCATGCAGTTGCAATTCCAATGCGTTAAATGGCAGTAACGCATAGGCTCCTGTGTGTTGGCTAGTCAGGAAATAGTCTTTGCTATTAAGTTGAATCTAGTCTTTTGTTGCACCCTAAAAAGTGTTTATATTGTAAGCATTGTATTTATTACACACCAGCTGTTTGATTATAATGTGCATCTAAGTTCTTGTTTTTATAACCAAATTTCGAGATGTTGAACTCCCATGTAAAATTGCTAATGCTCATTAGTAGCATGTCTACGGCAGATCCAATGTTAATTAGCGTCGACCTCACGTATTGTGAAAAGTGGAGCCTTCAAGTGTTTTCCATCAACAAGGTGTACGCTCGAGTGATTTCTATCAGGCATACTTGCTTTGTTGTTATGGAAAATTGGTCAATGACAACAAAGGCATTGAAATTGTCACACCGCGGTGAGGGATGTCTTGTCTTGGTTTTTTTCTGTCTTGTGAATTGCATGTTTTAGTTTGAAAAGTAACTCCTCTTGTTTCAGGTCACTTGCCCTTCCTTTTTTGTCATCAGTCTGACGTCATCCCTGATTCCTGATTGTTTCCAGCTGTTCCCCATTACCCTCATGTGTCTTATAAGCCTACGCCTCCCTTTGTTTTGTGCCAGATTGTCTCGTTTATTCGTGCCTCTCTAGTGTAGCATCCTGTCCATGCCTAGCCTCGTCTCGTGTTTGAATATCTTGATCCTGAATTCCATCGTTGATAGTTTGAGTTTTCTTTTTCTCCTCCTCAGCAGAGTGATTTTGTGTTATTTTGTATGAGTTTTCAGTTTTTCTTACAGTTCTTCCTTTTCCTCAATTTTTTGAGTGACATTTTTTGTTAACCTTTTTTTTTTAGACTAGAGACAGTGTAGAAGTTTCATAGCCATTGTTTCTCCTTCCTGTTGGATCGTTTTTTGTTAATAATAAATTTCATAGAATATACGGCGCCAAGTATAGTTCCTTATTGTTTTTGTGATTTCCTCCTTTCGGAGTGATTTTCGGTTCTTCCTGTTTGTGGAACCTTTTTCGCCGACTAGTCTAGTTATAGCCTATATTGAATTGCCCTGACTCTGGAGGTGAAAGGAAGCTTTCAAAATAAAAGCCTGCCGAATTAATCCCTACTCTGCATCTGAGTCCTATCTTTTGACCAAGCCTGACAGAAATATGGCACCGTTTGATTTTACGTAAATCAATACCCGGTAGTATCAACAGAATTTGGTCAGTTCTTATAAAAGTACCAAATTCGACACCTATCCCCAAACACAGGACGGCTTTGGGGGCATAAAGCCAAATGATTTGAATGATATCCAATAGTTGTTTGTAATACACTAGGACAGGGGAATAAATGTTTTGTTTAGTGTGTTAAATAATGTCATATTTTTCACAAATAAGTGTCTTGATAGATGTATTTTTTTGTTGGCCTCAAATCTTTGGTGTGTGTTTGATTGATGAACAAATTAAAGGCTCTTGAAAACATCCAAGTAAAAATCAAATCAAATCAAATCAACTTTATTTATAAAGCACATTTAAAATTGACCACAGGAGTATTGATATCGGCGATACTGGCCGTGTATGTACTCGGTATCGGATCGATACAAAAAAAATTGTGTGAACAAGTGGTGTTACTTTGCACATGTTGTTATGAATGTCAAAATCAAATAAACCCATAACCGTGACCACATGCAAAATGAAGGTGCCAAAAGGCATCTCACCTCAACTTTGACATAGTTGATGTTGGGTGTGAAGCTGACGACCACCTTGGTGTTGTAGGCGTTATCTTTGCTGTTTCTCACTTGGATGTTCACGTCAATTTTGTCCTTCTTGGCTTGGATCACCATGCTGGTACAGGACAGTAAGAGAAGGGGAGATGAGCGTCATTTGTGTTTTCACCACAAGGGAGCAGTCCTGCACCACACAGGTTTTGCAGACTTGACCTTTCTATACTACTATCATATTACCTTATTAAATAATATGCCTGGTTCAATGTGAAAAATTGTGATTTTGTCATGAACTTACCTTTTTACACTAGGCTCTGCTTGAAGAAAGAGGTCAGCGATGCACTTCTGATGACTTCCACAGTCCACTAAGGGAATCTACAAGAAAAAAACATCAGATTGTTGCTTAACTGATTTGATAGTCAAGTAGCTTTCATTTGGCAGATTTTGTCACAGTAATTTAGAAAATAAGTCCACTTAAAAAAAAAAAAAAAAAATGGATGAAGGACAATAAGATAAATCCACTATAATATATCTTAGTATATCGGCAAAACTCATGAAATCATGGCAAAACAAACAAAATAATGTTTTAATCATGCAGGCACTTTCTATGTTACATCACGTTGTTCAATTACTGCATTGTAAAATATAATCGTTGTGGGGTACCACTAGGATCGGACCTCGGACATATACCGTTTCTTATGTATGTCAATGATGTTACTTGGGCTGCAACAACTAATCGATTAAATCGATTAAAATCGATTACAAAAATAGTTGGCGATTAATTTAGTGATCGATTCGTTGGATCTATGTATGCGCATGCGAAGAGGCTACTTTTTTCTTTTTTTTTTTTTAATTATTATTATTTTTTTTTAATAAACCTTTATTTATAAACTGCAACATAATAACATTGAGTGCCAGAATGCCATTTTACTTGTTTCAAGGCAAGTCACGTTTCTGTTATGCACTGTAAAAAGTATTTCAGTGGAATTGTCCATTCTACTTTATTTTTAAAAGTATATTTATTCCAATAAATCAATTTATTTTTATTTTTAGAGTTTTTGAGTTATCTCTAAGTAAAAAGTGTGAATATTTTCGTAACTTAATTTTTTATGTGATAAAATTAATTTTATTGGACTTCCAACATAAATTGATTTAGCAAAACTCAGTTCAAAGGTTTATATCAGACCTAAAACGTCAGGAGCCGCCCGCCTGCATGCGGCTGTGGAAGAACAATGTGGAAGAACAAGCCCAGACACGTTTCTTCACGGAGAACAAGGAAAACACTTTACCGAACTCATGTAAGTAACCATTTATATTGTTAAGTCAGTATTTGCCAGGATTTAAATGTATACATTTTCAAAAGCATGGTTCAATGTTATATTTAGTTTACTACTTTTCCCGCCGACCGCCATTTCGAATGTGCTCTTACCTCCAACAGCTCATTAACTTCAACCAAACATTGTTTATAGCTGTGAAGTTTATAATTAGCGTTTTCTTTGCGTGGTAGTTTAATATTTTATTCTTCAGTTTATAAGCAGCCACGTTAAAGCTGCTTCACTAGCTTGCATTCATAGTTGCTAGCAGCTAGCTAGGTACACTTGACAGAGCTATCTGAAGCCCCCTCAGACCTGCTGTCCATGCACACTCCTAGGCAAAACTGTCCATGCACACTCCTAGGCAAAACGCTACTCTTGTAAGAATAACACTCATTGTGTAAGTCTCAATCTCAACATTCCACCCCCCCAAAAAAAATCTCACCAGTAGTCACCATTTAAAGGGTACATTTTCAAATTTTTCTTCCGTGGGGGCATGCCCCTAGACCCCCCTACTGTTGCTAGGTTACCAACTTAGACAACCGTGGCTACAAAAAAATCTAGAGGAAATACTGCAAATGAGTATATTAGGGTGTAAAAAAAACCGATATAAAGGGCTTTCACCAGGCTTATATATCCAAGAGGTTAGACATGAACCATAACTTGTCTTTTTTGTTCTCTCTCTCCAATGGCAGATGGGATGGGCCCTGTAAGTTGTGCAGCACTGTTGTACCAACCAAGAGTGACATTTTAAAGCATTACAGACTGCAACATGGGACCTTTGGACACAGCCATTCCTTGCCTTGCATTCATGTAGGTTGCCCATGCTCTTATACATCCCTTCGCTCTCATCTGTCAAGATGCTAGACTTCTCCTCTGACACCACCGCCAGAGAGTCTAGCTCCACTCCCACCACGTTACTGGCCTTCTCTATCAACTTGTCCAGTCTGTTTGCGTCCCTCGCTCTCAGCCCGCTGCCCCAGCAGGCCACGGCGTACAAGAAGGCGCCTGCCACCACCGACTCGTAGAATATCTTTTATTCTATTCTATTCTATTATCATTCTATTTTTCCTGACCAAGTTTCCATTGAGACTTGGACATGACATACTAGACTCACTTTTTGCCTGAAAATGTATACTAATACCCTTAATATCAGTAACGGTCAACATTTGCTGTCTTACAGATTAATGAAGCGGAATCAACATTTATGTCCCAACTGGACAGGTACACGCCAAAGCTCCTGGAGCTCTTCAGTCCAAAAGAAGGAGTGACTGCAGCGCATCAAGAACTTGTTGATGGAACTGATACAGGTGGGTTAAAAGTGGTTTAAAAGTTTAAACTGAATTTGTAATCATGCTCTAATAACGGTATCACAGATTTGGAGTAAAATTGCCAACAAAATTCATTTATTTATTATTATTCTCTTAACTCTAGGACCCAAGTGCCTCTGCAGTGAAGAAGAGAGATGTGACTGTGAGATGCCTCATAGAGTACGTGGGAGAGAGTGGACAGGAGCTAATCTCTGACTACTGTAAGTATTGTTTAAAAGCAGGTTTGGATCAGTCTGATGTACAAGCTTAAATTGGGTTTACTTTTATGTGAACTGACTGAACCAGCAGTTGTCAGGTGGAGGTCGAGCATGCAGCTAGTTGGCAAGAGCCCCAGGATAGCCAATTAGCATAGCACCACAGAGTGATGCCTTTCTGTCTTGTGTTTCTGTTTGCCCTAAAAAAACAATGCAAACAAAAAATACTCCCCTTAAACAAGCATTAAAACATTTACTCTACATATATATATATATATATATATATAACATATTACTGTTTGTTTGTTTGTTTTAATTTCTGGTGGTTCTATTCAGGTTTTTTATATGCAAATTAGAAATGCCAATAAAAAACATGTGGCTGGAAATGCATCTATTGTACCAAGTTTAATGTACAAGATCTCAAATTAGAATTCAAAAGTTTTCAAAATGGTCTTCACAAAAGTAATCATTATCTGAATTAAATCATACAACTTATATTACTGTAAATATAAAATTAGATGTTTGTGTTTTTAATGACTGTTTTTGTATCTCAAAGGGAACTGCAGAGACCACTGTTCATGAGGACCTGGAAATGAAGAATATGAGCATCTACATCTGTCGTGAGCCAAATGCAGTAGGAATCATCATTGAGGGAGTACCAGTCCTTACTCATCTTGGAAACCTGGCCAAAGCATGCTGCCTACTTCTGGGGTTGACGTATGCACTTAATCTTGAGTATCCATCCAAACTTTCCAAAACATTTGAGGTGTTTCAAAGACTTTTTGTGGGACTTGACACACTGCGCCCAAAACCAACCCCCAAATTCATGACTCTCAAAAACAAGCTTCTAGCTTAGGCAGTGAGCCATGACTGTCAGCTTGCACTTTTGAACAGCTATTTTCTTGTGTCTGTTCAAAATCATTATACATTGTTCATTGAGTGGAATTCTTCAGAATGTTGTAACGGTTTGTCCTGTTCAGGTTTTATACAAAGCTCCAGGTCATCGTTTCTGGTGTGTAAATTAAGTTTTTTTATGTTTTATACACACTAAATTGCCCTACTGTGAAGCTCCAGCTGGTCAGAAGGAGGGATCTGTGAGTTGTTTAAGTTCAAATGTTTCAAAATATACACACTGAAAGACACTACAGTGAAGGTGTTCTGCTTGTAAATTGTTACAGAAGTACAGATAATCTTAATGTTAAATTGTTTTAGCAAGAAACTGTACTGTGAATGTTCTAAGTAAAACTTGAGATGCTGAGGTCATGCATTCTTTTATGCACTAAATACTGATGTTCTTGACTGTTAATACTGTCCAGCTTATTGACAGGTTTGGATATGGCTTGTGAAAATGTTTTAATATGTATACGGTTAAAAAAAGAAAACTACTGTGAAGGTGTTCTATACAGCACTTTAAAAAGTTGAGGTCATGCATTCTTGTATAATATGGATGTTGACTGTTCATACTGTCCAGCTCATTGCCACTGTTTTTATATGGTAATGATTCAATAAAGGTTGGAATTTGATATGTCTTGATTTTTGTATTATTATTCTAAGTAATTATTTGAAGCAGTTTCCATTTTCAAAACAAAGAAAGGGTAAGTTGGTCAAAATTAATAAAATTGAGTACAAAAATTATTTTTTCATTTAAATGTTACTTATTTTAATTAAGTCTTGTGTGTTTAATATGCTGATGTTTTTTTACATTGATTTTACTCAATTTCTTGGCTTTTTCTGTAAACGCAACTTAATCTTTTTGCATAAATCGAAATGCATATTATTAAGTTCTACTTACTCAAAATACCAATTAGTTGACTAAACTACCAAAAATTGCTTGGAAAATGTTGCCTTATTTTTATTGAGTTAGATCTAGGCAACAGTTTTTACAGTGTGTGACTATATTCATATTTTAGATTAGAGTATATTTTACCTAAGATTAGCAAAATCTAACATAGTAAGAAAAATGGATCTCAGGTATTTTATTACATATTAATCTTGCCTTGTGTTGTAAGAATGACATCACAGTGAAATGATTTCTGATTGGATGCTCTGTTTAACCCTGTTTCCACCACGCAGTACTGTTTAGTCCAATTAGTTATGCAACCTAGTTTTTCCGACACTTTTATTGAATTTAGCTCGGTATGGTTAGTTTGTGTAGGGTGGTTTCCATTATATTCTTATTAATGACGGAGCAGGAAGGGACTAAGACCTATGTGTCAAAGTCAAGGCCCGCGGAATGAATTAAATATGGCCCCCGGGATGATATTTGATTAGTTTTAGAACCGGCCCGCAGGCCCCAGCCACCTGCGGCTTTTTTGCACGCACCAATACTCCATCAGTGTTGGCGCTAGGAATTTTCAAAATGGGGCCCCAGGGACCCCATTGAGTCATAAAAATGGGGTCCCACAGTAAATATTTGGGGTCCCACTTTTTTTTGTAACCGTTTTGAAAACAAATGATAAATGTATGCATTATCCTGTTATATCTCACATTCTATATTGTGTTTTGGAAAAAGGTTGTCATAAACGTTACTTGATTCATAAAAAAACAAGACAAAAGAAAACACATTTTTATGCATATGTAAATGTATTTAGTTATAAACATTCATTCACTTTCTTCTTTCCTTCATGGATCTAAACTTTACCGCTGCTGGTATTTTTTTTCTATATTTTTATTGTAATATTTTCAGAATGTGTTTGTTGTATTTTTGGCCAAAGTAAGATCAATAAAACACTCTGAAGTTGTCTTTATTTTTGTAGTTTAGAATAGTCCGGCCCGCGTGTGCACAGATTTTCCTCCATGTGGCCCTTGAGCTAAAATGAGTTTGACACCCCTGCACTAGGAATATGTTTATGTTAAAATGTCCTAAAAAGTGCCCTGTCATTCATTAATTGACTTTTACATGCACTTCTTCGCAAACAGGGAGGAGCGGATCTGATTACAGCGACATGCTATGTTGCTGCTATGATGTTAGGGTAGTATCTTTAGCTGTCCTGCACAAACAAGATGACATCAACATATTATTATGTATCCCTTTAGAAAACAGATAACCTGCACACTAAAAATACTGGGTTATTTTGATAACCCAATTTATGAGTTGCTAGTGTTGAGTTATTTTTATGAATAGCAATCCATTTTTGGGGTTATAAGGCTATAATTTTAACTACATTTCTGGGTGTTCAAAATTATGAACCTTTTTTGTGTTGTTTTTCAACGAGTAAAGCAGTTTTTTTTTTTTTTTTAAAGTTACTTTTGTCTTGAAGGGAATTTTATTATGGATTAATCTCATTAATAACTCAACATTAAGTTATCATAACTCAACTTTTTGGTTAAATAATTCAATGCAAAAGTTGGGTTGAAAATATTAACTTAAAATGTTGAGTTCTAATAACTCAAATAGGGGGTTCGTCCTTTTCTGAACCAGCAGTTGGGTTAAAATTGGGTTATTTTTTAACCCAACATTTTTTAGTGGGTGGTTAAACATAGGACTCCTCTTCCTCCTATCCAGGAGATCGCAAAAAGCCACTGCCTGACCAGGGCTCAGAAAATCTGCAGACTCCTCCCACCCCCACCAAGGACTGTTTTCACTGCTGGACTCTAGAAAGAGGTTTCGCAGCCTCCATAGCAGATACTCCAGGTTCTGTAACAGCTTCTTCCCTCAGGCCGTAAGACTCTTGAACGCATCATAATAATCCCCTCAATTCCCCCCCAAAATGGATTAACTCGCTGGGATATAAAGACAATATAACATACATCCATAAACGTGCAATATATTTATCTGTACAGTAATCTATTTATTTATATATGCATCTTATTGATTTTTTTATCCTGCACTACCATGAGCTAATGCAACGAAATTTTGTTCTTATCCATACTGTAAAGTTCAAATTTGAAAGACAATAAAAAGGAGGTCTAAGTGTAAGTCTAAGTCTAACTGCTGTGAAGTAAATCAATCAATTAAAATGTATTTACATTGCACTTCAATGCACAGGCATGTTGCAACACAAAGTGCTTCACAACAGTAAGAAAAACAAAAAAAACTAAACAAAAAAAAAGAAGAAAACACGCACAGACACACAGCAATATTGACAATAACAAAACATGGCATGGCACTAAGGATTGAGGCGTTCAGACTGGAAAATAAATACAAAACATATTTTAAAATGTTTAGAAAAATAAAATATAAATAATACATTAACATATTAACAAAATCATAAAATAGTGAGAATAATACTAGCAAAAAATAGAAATAAATAAGGAATAAAATAAGAGAATAAAAATTAAAAACCTAGTTAGAGTTCAGTAAAAAGCCTGATTAAAAAAAAGGTGCTCCTCTTTAAACTCTGCTTCTGCTTAATCGTTTTGACCATGTTGAATTGCGCAAGTGTGAACATGTGATGTACTTCGAAGTAACACCATTAGGCAGGTTTAGAAATGAACTAAACCTTTACCACTTACACATGCAAAAAAAAAAAAAAGACTAAAAACACGAAAATTAGAGTTTGTGGGGAATCAATTGAACAACATTGTCTTGAAAATGCACACTAAAAACGTCCAAAACAAAAAATGAGAGAAAACTCTTGTTTTTCAGCGCTGTACAGTAGTATTGATGCTTGACTGTTTGTGCAGAGGGTGGTCTCTTGTGTCCAGTACTTCATCAACATGAGCAGTGAAAACGAGAAAGAAAATAAGGTTTTGTGTTTGTTTGCACGCCTGAGTAAAAGGCTCCACATGCATGACCTTCATTTCCTTTGCCTTTTGTTTTCCCTCCCAGCAGAGTGTTTTATGGGTCATAGTCCTGTTTGTTCCCAGTCTCAGGCTCTCTCTGGACCCTTCGAGACCTACAGCATGGGTCACTCCAAGTATGGACCACAGGCCAGAAAATAATACGACCAACTGGAGCTTCCGTTTGATGATTTCCCCTCTTCTGTCTGAGCAGGGGTTGCTTCCTTTTTATAACAATAACAAGAGACGAGCCAATTTGCTTCTCTGCTCGTCATGAAACGAGCAGAAGCATGACATTGCTGAAGCCTAATTCCCATATCAGGAGGGAAATAATTGCCCCCTCTTTATCTTGACACATCACTCACCACACATAAATGATTTAGTAAGGGAGTGTGGGAAGACGCGATTGTTGGTGTTGAAACTTTTGAAAAATGGCAGTCAGCTGTTACTCGGGCTGATGTTTGGGAACAGAAACCAGGCTATGAAAGGAATGGAGACTGAGCTAAAAACTTACCGTCTTGTTAATGGACGTGGGCAGGCTTTTATCCAGGACCGGGCCTCGGTCTTCATCAGCCAGTCCAAAGTCCAATGACACCATGAGAGGGTCTCGGAAGTCCAGTCTGGCCTTTTGTGAGAAGAGAACCAGTTATTAGTATTTTTACTCATTTGCTTGCTAAACCAATGTGGCCTGCTCCAATATTAATATAATATTACACCATACACCAATCAATCAAACGACAAAGAAATAGACTAAACACAAATGTTCACTGCAGAGGATGCTGGTTCTCAAGGAAAGTGCAGAGATACTAAAAGTATATTTCTAAACCGTGCAATCACTTAGATTTTAGCTCGGGGTTTTTTTTACCTTTACTTTATTGTTCTATTACATTTTTTTTGTATGTTTTACGCTGCATGGTGTTGCTACTACTGTCTTGTGTACAGTGTTGGGACTAACGCGTTACAAAGTAACGCGTTACTGTAACGCCGTTAGTTTCGGCGGTAACTAGTAATCTAAGGCGTTTTTTTTTTTTATTCAGTAATTTAGTTACCGTTACTACATGATGCGTTACTGCGTTATTTTACGTTACTTTTGATGTAGTATCGGCTAGAAACAGAAGCGCTGCGGTGACGTTCTTCTGAATCTTCCTCTGTCACAAGCCGGAGAGAAGAAAAGAGGCGCGGTCTATGTGTGTGTGTGTGGGGGGAGGTGATCCGCGGTTTGATATATGAAACAAACAAAAAAAAGTTGTTGGCACGTTCAGTCCACACACAGCGTGGTCATGGCGAGCGGAGTAACGGAGGAGCTTGAACGCCCCCGCAATTGAATCGGTGTGTTTATAAGTGCAGACTCGGTTGTGCAAAACGAGGGTTTTAAACACATGCTGAACGTGCTTGAACCACGTTACGACATCCCATCGCGCACCCACTTCAGCAATAAGATTGTGCCAGATCTTTATGAGCAGGAGAAGAAAAAAGTTGTGGATGAACTATCCCGAGCATCATCTGTTGCGCTCATGACAGACGGGTGGACGTCCAGCGGAACTATAAGCGCTCACTTCATCACAGCAGACTGGGAGATGAGAAGACACGCCCCCTCTACGAGAGTCACCTTGCGCAGGTACTGACACAAGCAGTGGAGGACTGGAAGATAAAGATATCCCAGTCACACGTGATAATGCCAAAAATCAAATAATTACAGAGAAAGAGGCAGGACTGGGACCACAGATAGGTGCTTTGCACATGTAGTGAATTTGGCATCACAGAAGGGAATCTCAGTCAATAGGATGGAGCGCCTCTTTGGGAGGATCAGGAAGGTTTCTTACTTCCACCCAAGCACAACAGCTGCTCATGTGCTTAAGACAAAGCAAGAAATGCTAAAGCTGCCTGCTCATACATGATGTCCCAACGAGGTGGAACTCCACTTATGATATGTTGGAGCAGCAGGCAGCTATATACTCTGCATTGACCCACAACACCCTGAAGACAAATGTCACCCTGTCTGATGATGATGTGAGAGTGGCAGGTGAGGTCCTCCAGGTGCTTAAAAGTGTTCCATCTCTACTGAGCACTGAAACTTCACCATCTGTGTCAATGATCCTGCCACTGAAAACAAGGATTCTACAATCCATGGCTCCAAGTGTGGAAGACAGCAGCATCACTCCAGATGTCAGGCTTTATTTCACTACCTATGTTTCAAGGAAGATGATGTTTCTTCTTATGTTGCACTTAAACTTGTTTTTTATTCATGGTCATTGGTCCAAGTTTAAAGAAAGGAGGAATGCCTTTTTATGTTTCACTGTTTTTCATTAATTATGTTGAAAGGAAAATAAAAATGCATGTCAAGTTGATCAACAGATTGTATTATTCTCCAGTGCAATAACAGTACTGAAATGAAGGCAAAAAGGGCATTAATGGGAGCTTTAAAAAAAAAGAAGAAAAAAAGAAGTAACTAAATAGTTACTTTTCACAGTAACGCATTACTTTTTGGTGTAAGTAACTGAGTTAGTAACTGAGTTACTTTTGAAATAAAGTAACTAGTAACTGTAACTAGTTACTGGTTTTCAGTAACCAACCCAACACTGCTTGTGTACTGCATGTTGCTGCTATTGGAACTTGGATTTACCTGATGGCACACGCGAATGGGATCAATAAAGGTAATCAAATTTAATTGAGAACTTTTACGATGATTGCAAGACGTAGTCAGAGTAGACCTGGCATTTGTAAAGCTAACATGCATTGCGGTGTTTAAAGGGTGTAGGTGAAATAGGGACTGGGAGTAAAAAAAAAAATGTATACATATTTATTATTCATAAATAATAAAATGTAAAATACAATAAAAAAACATGTGTATTTGTGTGTAAAGCATATTTTAAATCTAATGCAATATTGACATACCCTATAAAATAATAAAATACAACTTATATATATATATATATATATATATATATATATATATATATATATATATATATATATATATATACATATATATATATATATATATATACATATATATATACATACATATATATATATATATATATATATATATATATATATATATATATATACATACACATATATATATATACATACACATATATATATACATTAGATTGTAATTCTTTTTATTTAAATAAATTTTTTTTGTGTGGAAAACTATTTAAAATGTTATCAAATAGGGGCTTACACCATACAATAATAGAAATAACATAAAAACGACAGATGGCCTGGCACTCTCTGCAGTTAAGTAAACAAATATTCCTGGCTTTTTAGGATAGGATAGGATAGACGTTTATTTATCCCACAATGGGGAAATTACATTGTTGCAGTGTTGCTAACTGTATTGTACATACAATTTTGTCTGGATACTGTACAATACAATTACCTACAATATATGCTCCCCTCTTATATAATGGCCAGAGATGTATTATTATCTTTTTTATTTATTATTTTATAGGGTCAGCCAATATTAGATTACATTTTAAATATTTTTCACACAAATACCTATTTATGTAAATAATATTTTACACTATAATGGTTTACATTTTATTATTTATGTATATAGTACAGAATTGTATGTACTATATATATATATATATATATATATATATATATATATATATGTATGTAAAAATAAATACATATATTAATTTATAAATACATATACAGTATGTACTATATATGTATAAATAAATACATATATTTATTTATACATACATATAAAGTATATACTATATATGTATAAATAAATACATATATTTATTTATACATACATATACAGTATGTACTATATACTGTATAAATATAGTACATACTGTATATATATATATAAATAATATAAATCCATATATTTATTTATACATACATACATATAAAGTATATACTATATATGTATAGATAAATACATATATACATATATGTATTTATACATACATATACAGTATGTACTATATATAGTACATACTGTATATATGTAGTACATACTATATATATTCATACTGAATGTGTATTTATAAATTAATATATGTATTTATTCATACCTATATGTAATTCTAATTAGTAAAATGTAAAATATATACATAAATAATACAATGTAAAACATTATAGAGTAATATAAATAATAATGTAAATAAAAAACAAATGTTCCTGGCCATTATATATATATATATATATATATATATATATATATATATATATATATATATATATATATATATATATATATATATATAAGACACTTCGCCCGCCTTGCTCTTAGTGCCACCCACACTGGTTTATGAATGTGTGGGACAAAATGTCATCTCATGGGGACTTTCCTGGGTCCTGAGTTGAATTTTTATTAAAGTGTTTATTAAGTGTGTCCAATTACACTATGTTTCACATTTAATTATTTATGGATATAGTACAGTATTTTACATTTTACTAATTAGAATTACATATAGGTATACAAATAAATAAATATACAAATAAATATACTGTATGTAATATATATATATATGTATAAATAAATTTACTTATTTAATTTAATCATACTTCTGGAATAATCATTTATTGCTGTAGTGTTAAAATATTTGCTAAATCTGGGCCTTTCCTGAACAATTGTTGTGACCCTTGACTTACTCTTTACTGTGGTGACATAAAAAACCGAAAAGAAGGCAGGAAGTCTTACTCGAGATGCACACACACACACACACACACACACACACACACACACACACACACACACACACACACACACACACACACACACACACACACACACACACACACACACTAGGGCAGCAGCTGTTTCCACTGATTAGTTCCTCCTTCTGGTGCCTGAGGGAAGCTAATCAAAGAACTACATCGCTGGCCTGAGACACAGCCGGAATAAAACGTTGCACACATGGCCCCAAATGTCACACAACTGCAAACGTTAAGCTTCATGTTATTTGAGGGGAAAAGGCGGCTTGCGTTATAACTAAGAGTCTGTTTGAAGTTACAGACCACTTACACAGCTTTCACTTTTGAGAGCCCCTTGCCTTTATAACAGTTCATTTATTATTAAGAGCAGCACGACTGGCCTGTGAACCCCTAAAAATGTGTATAAATATACTTGCAGGTATATTGAAGTTTATGAAGTCATGTTTAACCAACGTTTCACCTAGTTTTCAACTCGTTGACTTTACTTGTGTTTTTTAAGATTGGCCACTCCTTACATTTAACACTGTGTCCTATTCAGTCACATTTGTCAACCAATCATGTATTTATATATGTATTTAATGTCTCTCTTTATCAGAATGTATTGAATAGAATAGAATGTAATTTTTGATTTTCATTATTACATTGAACAGGTTCAAAGAACAACGAAATTGGAGCAGATCCCCTAAGATGCATACACAATAGTATAGCGATATGAATAGTAAAAAAGATAAAAAAGAAAATATAAAAAAGATATACATATATATATATATATATATATATATATATATATATATATATATATATATATATATATAAAGTGACAAAGGTGTAAGGTGACAGGTTATTGCACATTATTCTGTTTCACAGTCCAGTATTATTGCACTTATCAAGAGGCCATTTGGGATAAATTGCACAGTCCAACATTATTGCACATTATAGTCAGGTTATTGCACATTATTCTATTTCACAGTCCAGTATCATTGCACTATTGTTGATGTATTTGAATAAAAAAAAAAAAAATCGAATTAATTTATTATCTATTTTTATTTTTAGAAAAATAGTTCTTTATTCTTGCACAAGATAATAAGCTGTCTACAATTTCTTTATTCTTTTACAGGAAGTGGTATGGTATGTTATGGTAAGGTGCGGTATGATATTAGCTGTCTAAACTTTTTCCAGCAAAGGCCACATACAGAACAATTTAACAATGTGGGGTACATTTTATACATGAAATATACTAAAACCAATACAATGTCGATCGATATATGCTAATATCTTAACACAACATCCACATATTAGCTTTGTGTTATAAGTAACCAAGCAAATTTGATCATCTAGCCATCCATTGGCTATCGCTATCGAGACATTTATGTATGCAATCTGAGAGGTGGCACCAAATGACTTATTAGAGTTTGTGCTTTTCTTCCTGTCACTCACACACAAAACAGTGATTTGAAAAGTGAATTAATCTGAAAGGTAGTAATGAGTAATGTTTATGTTGCAATGAAAACGTGATTTGTTAAAAGAAAAATAGTTACAGGCGTCACATCGCGCTTTAAAGTTTGGGACTTCACTTTATCGTGGATATTTGTTTTTTTAAAAAGAGAGACTTATAGTTTGAAATTTTTTTGCTGTATTTTTAGCCTTAATATTTGTTGTGTTACTCCTTTACATACTATGATTTTTTTAATTACTCAACAATACCTCAAAGCTAAACAGGACATAAAATTCCTTCATTTTTCCAAAAGGCAAAAAAATATTTTGGATCCTTTTTTTTTTGCTCAAATCTCTCAATCAACTTTAGCCCTGAACAAAATTACAAATCATGTAATGTTTGTTTAATGTTATTTAATCACTTTGAATGCCTTTTTCTCAGATGCTGTCACAATTTTCAATTAGCATAAAATTTCACCTTGTGACATTACCTAATCAAAAGGGTCAAAATAAAATTAAAAAAACATTTTATGTTTTACATTTTTGTTTAGGACTAACGTTTATTGAGAAATTTAAGCAAAAAAGTAAAATAAAAATGTGTTTTATTACACGCCCTTTAAAAAGTTAAGGACTTGTACGTTCTGCTTGGCTTGCCAGCAGGGTCAAGCATATTCCCAATATTTTGGCCTAAATTAAGACTTTTCAAACATAAAATTGATTAAATGAAACCAAAACTATCAAAACTCTAATAGTGTTGGCCACAAGATGAGACATGGCCCCTAAAGTCAGTAGAGTATATGTCTTATTTTCTTTTATTATGTGATATTACTATATTGGATTAAAGCAGTGTAAAGGTGACTATGTGGGTGGTATTTCATGTCTAGAGGTTATATCAAAATGTTAAACAGCGTATTTAGAAAGTTGTAAACAGCTTTTTTGGCTCTAGCTATGACAATATTTGATTTATAATGATTCCTACTTTGCGGTAATAAATGTATTCTACCCCCTTCTGGCATGGAACCAATTAACAGTGATAAACAAGGGACGACTGTAGTTATATTTTTGGTTGTTTTTTTGCAGTGCGTTTCCCACCTAGGCCTTCAGTGATGTCCAACTTCTTGAAAGATACATCTCCTGTATGCACTGGGACACATCATCAGTGATGTATCCTGGATTCATCGGGTGTTTCGGGTCTCGCAACATCAGACACCCTCGTCCAGGCGACCCAGCCGGGGTGATCAAGTCCCTGCTTGTGTCCCAGTAGCAACCCACGGATCTGCCCTTTTCAGCCACAACCACCTCGTGGCTTTCTCTGCCGCTTCACTTGCGGATTGAATGGCCCTCCTTTTGGCCGCCCCTTTGACTCCCAATCGGCCAAGCACTTTACGTCCTGCAAAGCCACGGCAACCAACTTCTATTGGCTCATAGAAAGTCCTCCAGCCCCTGCCCCTGCAGTCCTCCACCAGCTCCTGATACTTGGCACGTTTCTTTTCGTTGGCTTCCTCAATCCGCTCCTCCCAAGGCACTGTTAGTTCCAGCATGATGAGGTGTTTTGAAGCCTCTGAGATGATGATCAATCAATGATTACCATAATTGATGTCACCACATGACCATTCTTGGAGAAATACTATACAGGAACGCATTTACGCCCTACTGCGCATTGAATCACATCAACAGTGTACAAAACAGGTTATTTTCTGGCGCATTTAAAAATCAATAAACCCGCATCAGCAATTAAAACATATCTTATGTGGTACTGTCAAAATTAAAATAGCGAAAAACATTTTAAAAGTGAAAAAATTAAATATTTGAATTAACAATTTGTAGAAGCTATTCGACTCGTTGTCGGCTTATTCGAGTGGAAATCGCCAGAACAGGTGAGCTAGCTTCCGGGGTTGGCTGACATCATCTCACAAGATGTAGTTTCTCTTTAAATATCCTTCTTGAAAATATATATCTGCCACCGAATCAACGTTTTGTTCTCCTTCTCTGCTATCCCGGTCTGGCTGCGGCGCAACACTTCCCGCTTCCTGCTAATTTCAATCAATGTTTACTTATATAGCCCTAAATCACGAGTGTCTCTAATTTGAAACTTGTGAATGGATACTCAATTTGGAGTGACAAGTGAACATCCAATCACAGTCTCGTTAACATCAGGCTTCCTAGATAGGCTACTGTCAACAACTTGTGATCTGATTGGCTATCGCAACTGTCTATCAACTGTATGTGTTCTCAAATTCATCCGCTAACGGTCCCGATGAGTAACTAATTATAGGACGCGTAAATGTCACGTTCAACGTGAGGCCATCTAGAAGGCCTTACTGACACAACTTGTGATCTGATTGGCTATTGCAATTGTCTATCAACTGTATGTCCCTGTTTACTTACAGTGCACGGACGCCCTCATTGTTGATTCTGAAAGCCTCAGCAGATTTGGTACAGCATGACAACATAAGCTAGCTGAATTCTGATTGGATACAAACTAAAACTAAAATCAAAGGCACTGGAAGGAGCATAATATGACACGAAGAGAATATGAATACTTTTAATATTTAGGGAAAGTAAATTAAAAATTACTTTTATCTTTAATTATGATAATGATTTTTGGTTGTGTCAGGCCAGCAGAGAAGGCCTTGCTGGCCCTGACGGCACACCACTGTTTTTTTTGGGTTTTTTTTAGCCTATTGGGGTCATTATGGTGTCTCCAGTGCTGGCTTACCGACATCATGAACGTCTCATTCACGCAAACTCGCTTTTTGTCCTGCAAGAGGGAAGTTCGGGTAATTCTTCGATCACTTTTGTCGTCCATGCCGATAAAAGAAGCCCTGGCTTTTGCGCGCAGAGCATCCAGAGTCAGATCGTAGCGAATCACTGCAGGGATGCGACAAGATGAAGAGTTAGTTACTTGAAACTAAGACGCCATCTCGGACGGAACGGAACGACAGGCTCACCTGCTTCGGGCTTCGGGTCCTGCGTGTCCGATTTGATACTGTAGACAAAACACACTTCTGTCGTCACGCACACAGACTTGCGTCCGGAGTGCTCACATTGAAACTGGGTTTGCTGGAGGTTGATCTTGGCAGGGTTAAAAGTCATGTTGGCTCGGAGCTCTGCAACATCTCTGGACCTAAAAAACACAACAAGCTCAATTTGAGTTTGTGCAAGCATGCATGCAGCGCCTCTAAGGGAAGGGAACAGATGCATTGCGAGCAATAAACCGCGGCCTCAGCTCTCTCTATTAGCAAACGGAGCCAACGAGCTTGCCAAAATCCAATTTGAACTGGAAGCCACTTGGGACGTGGAGCTTTCACACAGCTCTCAGCCAGGAGGGAAAACGTGTGGGAGAATATCTCTTTGGGAGTTGAGTCATGGCGGCGGCTGACGTTTGAAAACCTAACGGGGTGAAGGCTGTATTAGACAGCAAAGATTTGAATAGACAGATCTTTAGGAAGTCTATAAGTCCGGTGGGACTTGGACAGCTGTCTAAACGGAGGACGTGTGGGATGATACTCAGGTTACCGATGCTCCCCCAACAATATAAGACATCATTTCTTCAACAATTGTTTGCTTTGTGGGAACAGTTTGCGTCAGGCCCTTTTCTGCCCCAGTGTACAATATTGTTCGGAGCAGAAAACTCATAGTCTTGTTGTTGTGGCTGCACTACACCTCCAATCCAGTAGATGGCAGTCTTTGATTGATTGATTGAGACTTTTATCAGTAGGTTGCACAGTGAAGTACATATTCCGTACAATTGACCACTAAATGGTAACACCCGAATATGTTTTTCAACTTGATTAAGTCGGGGTCCACTTAAATTGATTCATGATACAGATATATACTATCATATATACTATCATGCATATATATATATACCTACCGGTATATACTATACTATCAAGACATGCACCTGGGGATAAGTTGATTGGCAACACTAAATTGGCCCTAGTGTGTGGATGTGAGTGTGAATGTTGTCTGTCTATCTGTGTTGGCCCTGCGATGAGGTGGCGACTTATCCAGGGTGTACCCCGCCTTCCGCCCGATTGTAGCTGAGATAGGCTCCAGCGCCCCCCGCGACCCCAAAGGGAATAAGCGGTAGAAAATGGATGGATGGATATACTATCATCATAATACAGTCATCACACAAGATAATCATCAGGGCATATACATTGAATTATTTACAATCCGGGGTGTGGAGTGGCGGGGGTGGGGGGGTGGGGGGGGGTGGGGTTTGGTTGTTATCATCAGTCATCAACAATTGAGAACAGAGAAATGGATATTGAAACAGTGTAGGTCTGACTTGGTAGGATATGTACAGCAAGTAGTGGACATAGAGAGAGAGAGAGAGATCAGAGGGCATAAGAAAAGTATCTACATTTGATTGTTTACAATTGATTATTAACAATCCGGGGAGGGTGTTAGTTTAGGGTTGAAGTTGCCAAAACAAATGCAACAAGGACGATTCCATTTTTAAAACCTACATACATACATACATATATCCTGTGTAGGGCTGTGAATCTTGGGGATAACGATTGGATTTGGAATCGATTCTCTATTTAAACCGATTCAAAATCCATACTTTTTTAATAACATCGGGTGCCAGTTCTATGATTAACTACATTCCTCCGTAAAATAGATAATAGCTCTGATACATTTCCATATTATCCATCCATTTTCTACCGCTTGTCCCTTTTGGAAAATGTTTTTTAAAAATATAATTCCACCCAAACATTTCAGAAAGTCAAATACAAATAAGGCAAGAGAAGTATACCACACTTCTCTTTTCCAAAGTAAATCTGTGCAACAGATCAAGAATATGATTTGCCTGAGTGTCTGAACTGGACGGATTTAAAAAAAATAAAACTTTTTTTTATTTTTTTTTATTGATTTTTGATTTTTTGGAATCGATAAGAATTGTTACGAGTAAGAATCATGATTCATTCATGAATCACATTTTTTTGACACCCTTAATACTGTATGTACAGTACTAGGGATGTTCCGATCCAGGTTTTTGCACTTCCGATCCGATACCGATATTGTTTTTGCACTTCCGATCCGATACCGATACTGACCGATACTGGCCTATCTGAGCATGTATTAAAGTTTAAAGTTATTTAGCCTACTTAGTTGTCAGAATCATGTTGAAAAGGGTTTTAGTACTCTTGATAACAACTAGCCAGCTGAATTAGGGGAGTTTGAATAATACACAATGGTTGGTAACAAGAAACTGACCTGTTTATTCAAGGATAAACACAAAATAGACAAAATGATACATGACAAACAGAAATGGCATCATTGAACTAGGGCTGGGCGATATGGCCTTTTTTTAATATTGCGATATATACACGATATATATGTGGATATTTTGCCTTAGCCTTGAATGAACACTTGATGCATATAATCACAGCAGTAAAATGATTCTATGTGTCTACATTAAAACATTCTTCTTCATACTGCATTAATATATGCTACTTTTAAACTTTCATGCAAAGAAGGAAATCACAACTAAAAAAATCACTATTTTTTTCATACGGTGTCGATCTGGAAATGTTTGCCTCGGCATTTTGATGGTGTGGGTGGGTGTGTGGCACCGAATGGAGATAAGCGTCTCGACAGACGTTACAATATTTGAACAATGATGACGAAAACTGTTTTCTCTATCGTGTCCGTGTGTTGAAAATTGTTATGCGCTTATTTTTTAATTTGATTTTGTGCGTGGCATAGATTTGCCGTGTGCAGAGGACGCTTGAGCAGTGCGCAATTGCACAGGCGCGCACCTTAGAGGGAAGGTTGCTCGCACAGCTGCGCTAGCATTACAGCTAACGTTAGCCATAGCCATGCTGCAACCTCTCTGCTCCGCGAGGGCGTATACGTATGTGACGTATGTCGTGACAGTATGTGACGTGTGTAAGAAGGTGCGAGAAGGAGACACAGGAAAGAGTGAGAAGAGCCTGTCGTGTAATGCCAGCAGCTAAAAGCAACTGCGTGAAAATCCACAGACCTGTGGATGTGTTGAAGGTGTGCTGGAAAATGCGGAACGTAAATTAGGGCGCAGCTGAAAAGTGGAATGTATTATTTAAATCGGTGCGTTGGAAAACACGGACCAGAGTTTTTTTTTAAACTGGATCTGGATCGGCATTTTCCCATGCCTTGCCGATACGCATTTTTTTGCAAATATCGGCGGCCGATCCGATCCAAATATCGGATCGGGACATCCCTATACAGTACCGTATTTTTCGGAGTATAAGTCGCTCTGGAGTATAAATTGCACCAGCCGAAAATGCATACTAAAGAAGGAAAAAATCATATGTAAGTCGCACTGGAGTATAAATCCCATTTTTGGGGGAAATTTATTTGATAAAACCCAACACCAAGAATAGACATTTGAAAGGCAATTTAAAATAAATAAATAATAGTGAACAACAGGCTGAATAAGTGTACGTTATATGAGGCATAAATAACCAACTGGTATGTTAACGTAACATATTATGGTAAGAGTCATTCAAATAACTATAACATATAGAACATGCTATACAATCTGTCACTCCTAATCGCTAAATCCCATGAAATCTTATACGTCTAGTCTCTTACGTGAATGAGCTAAATAATATTATTTGATATTTTACGGTAATGTGTTAATAATTTCACACATAAGTCGCTGCTGAGTATAAGTCGCACCCCCGGCCAAACTATGAAAAAAACTGTGACTTATAGTCCGAAAAATACGGTATATGTGTGTGTGTGTGTGTTTACTTTAACAATAATTTGGGGTGAATGAGAAAGTTAAAAGAGAACACATATATCCTCCTAAAAAAACAGCAATATTGCAAAACAAGGGTTACTTTTTTAACAAAAAAGTTGACCAAAAACAAAAGTCCACTACGGAGGACGCTGGTATTGCACAACCCAGCAGTAACTTAACCAATGTCGTTATACTGTTTTAATGAGTTCGCTGTAAGCGACAGTACGTCAAGAGTAACACATTCTAGTGTGAGTGGCAATATTTGTTTTGAAAAGTCTAATTATCGAGTGTTTCATGTCTCACCAGAAGAGCGAGGCCCCTCCAAGACCCCCTATAGTAACATCGGTGATTCCGTCTCCATTCAGATCCATGACTCCATGTATGGACTGACCAAAGAACTTCATCTTGTCGTTCTCCCCCCCTGCTGGGATGTGCTGACGAGACAATTTCAACAATTAAAGCATACCTGTCTCAATCCTTCCAAACAGTGCACTGGTGGTACTCACCTGCACAAATTTTTCCTTCAGTGACCTTTTGTCCCCGTGATAGATGTAGACTCCCCCCTTGTGGTCATTTTCAAAGGGCGCGCCTATGGCCACGTCGTTGAAGCCGTCGAGGTTGAGATCCAATACGGCCGCGATGGCCGTGCCGAAGCGGGCCCCGCACGGCTCGTTTTTGTGAGTGCAGCTGGACGAGTGGGCAGTGCAGCACGACTGGTTGATGGGCTTTAACGTGAACTCGTACTCAAACTGGCCATCCTGGTCGGGGGAGAGTACACAGAGTCATCTATAGACCAGTGGTTCTCAAACTTTTTTCACTAAGCACCAAAAAACTAAGCTCTCCAAGTGCCACCATAATGACCAACAATAAAATACAGTAGCATAGTAGGTCCAAGTATTCAGAGGTTTTATTTGACAAGTACAGTCGTGGTCAAAAGTTTACAGACACTTGTAAAGAACATAATGTCATGACTTTTCCAATCATTTTGTTTCCATCTTATTTGTTTGTGATAGAGTGATTGGAGCACATACTTGTTTGTCACAAAAAACATTCATGAAGTTTGGTTCTTGTATGAATTTATTACGGGTCTACTTAAAATGTGACCATATCTGCTGGGTCAAAAGTATACATACAGCAATGTTAATATGTGGTTACATGTCCCCTGGCAAGTTTCACTGCAATAAGGCGCTTTTGGTCAGGACTTTGGGAAGGCCATTCTAAAACCTTAATTCTAACCTGATTGAACCATTCCTTTACCACTTTTGACGTGTGTTTGGGGTCATTGTCCTGTTGGAACACCCAACTGCGCCCAAGACCCAACCTCCGGGCTGACGATTTTAGGTTGTCTTGAAGAATTTGGAGGTAATCCTCCTTTTTCATCGTCCCATTTACTCTCTGTAAAGCACCAGTTTCATTGGCAGCAAAACAGGCCCAGAGCATAATACTACCACCACCATGCTTGACGGTAGGAATGGTGGTCCTGGGATTAAAGGCCTCCCCTTTTCTCCTCCAAACATATTGCTGGGTATTGTGGCCAAACAGCTACATTTTTGTTTCATCTGACCACAGAACTTTCATAAAAGAACCAAACTTCATAAATAGTTTTTTGTGAAGTGAAGTGAAGTGAATGATATTTATATAGCGCTTTTCTCTAGTGACTCAAAGCGCTTTTCATAGTGAAACCCAATATCTAAATTACATTCAAACCAGTGTGGGTGGCACTGGGAGCAGGTGGGTAAAGTGTCTTGCCCATAGACACAATGGCAGTGACTAGGATGGCAGAAAGGATGGGATCGAACCTGGAACCCTCAAGTTGCTGGCACGGACACTCTACCAACTGAGCTATAACGTCCCAACAAGTATGTGCTCCAATCACTCCATCACAAAAAAATAAGAGTTGTAGAAATTGTTGAAAACTCAAGACAGCCATGACATTATGTTCTTTACAAGTGTATGTCAACTTTTGACCACGACTGTATATTTAATATTTTTGGCCACTGTAACATGACACAAAGTTTGAACAGTAACACTGTGTTCGAACGTAGGAAAATAAAACACTGTACTTGAATCAAGTGATTCTTTGGCATATCACTAGATGGAGCCTGCGTACCACAGTTTGTGAATCCTTGCTATAGACCTGGGGTGTCAAATGTACGGCCCATGGGCCGGATCAGGCCCGCGAACAGGTTTTATCCGGCCCGCGGGATGAGTTTGCAAAGTATAAAAATTAGCCGAAATTTTTGAATGAAAGAAACTGCTGTTCTAAATGTGTCCACTACATGTCACAATCGCAATTCTTTGCATCTTTTTAGATTATGCTACATATGTAAAAAAAAAAAAAAGAAACCACATGATGTTAGTGCACCAGTCGAGGAAAATTAGCAAATTGCATAAATAACTGTAATTTGATTTTGATATTACTTTTTTATAGTGATAGATTGAAAATGAACACCAATGAGTTGACTGATGAACATTATCACGTAATGCATTCAGAAAGTATAAAAAACGACAAATAAAGATAGAAGTACGTTTTATTTTTTAAAGCACTTTTCACAGATAAAATCACAAAGCGCTGTACAAAATATGGGTGAAGTAAAACCACAATTAAATTAAAACAACAAGGGCGACATCATAAAAAGGATACAAAGTGGATTAAAAATGATAGTTAAAAGGTGCATTAGCTAAAAGCTTTACCAAAAAGAGACGTTTTCAAATGTTTCTTAAAAGTTTCAACACAGTCAAGATCACGGCGAGACTGGTGCAAATTGTTCCAGAGCTTGGGAGCTATAGCCTGCAATGCAAGATCTCCACGGGTTTTAAAATGAATTTGGCAAAGAAAATTACAATAGTCAATGCGATACTATTAACCGCAACATGTAAGTGTAAAAAAACCTAACAACATTATGATTTGTACATTTTCAGAATGTGCTTGTCCTATTTTTAAACAAAAAAAACTATCTGAAGTTGTCTTTATTTTTAAGTTATCATGCCGTGATTTTAGCAGTCCGGCCCACTTGGGAGTAGATTTTTCTCCATGTGGCCCCCGATCTAAAATGAGTTTGACACCCCTGCTATAGACGATATTGTAGCCTTATTCATTCATTCGTACCTGCTTAAGCTTGTAGACGTAAACCAGGCCCTGCTCGTCTCTTTCTGAGCCCATGTACATCGGAGCGCCAACCAGGAGGAGATCGGTGTAAGAGTCGCCATCCACATCTAGAGTCTGTAAGACGCTGCCAAAGTACGACCCGATCTGCAAAAGAGGCAGGACAAAATATACTAAATTTAGACCACAAAAATATCAAAACAGTGGTACCTCGATTTTTGTATGCCAAATTTTTTTATATGATTATCAACTAAAATGTGGAGTTGCTATACGGCTAAATATTGCGCGTAACCAACTAAGAAATCACGTGTTGGTGTCTCTGTGAAGATTGGATAGTGCTTCTTAAAGGGTTGGGACACTAAAGGCAGATTCCAGTCAGGGAATCCATTTAATCATCTTTATTATGTGTGTGGGTAATTTATCTGTTCTTAGAACGCACACAGAACGTTGAACAACAGAAAGCGCTGTATAAATCTAATCCATTGTCATTAAATATGTCCGATAACATCGGACTGCCGATGTTATCGGCCGATAAATGCTTTAAAATGTAATATCGGAAATTATCGGTATCGGTTTCAAAAAAGTAAAATGTACGACTTTTTAAAACGCCGCTGTACGGAGTGGTACACGGACGTAGGGAGAAGGACAGTGCGCCAATAAACCTTAAAGGCCTACTGAAACCCACTACCACCGACCACGCAGTCTGATAGTTTATATAATTGGGGGGTTAAATCACCAAAAATTATTCCCGGGCGCGGCCACCGCTGCTGCCCACTGCTCCCCTCACCTCCCAGGGGGTGATCAAGGGTGATGGGTCAAATACAGAGAATAATTTCGCCACATCTAGTGTGTGTGTGACAATCATTGGTACTTTAACTATTGGGTTTTGCCCTCAAAGACTTCCTATATCCAGAGAAACAATAACAAAAACGACCCCATTTAAAAAATAATAATAACAAGAAATATAAAAAATGTTGTTTTAATCAGATAAGTATTGTTTATACACTGATACTACACTAGGTATCGATAGTGTTGACATCTGGATTGATCACCCCTACGATTAGCTTTTTTTGTCATTTATTCTGCTTGGTGGGTGTGTGTAGCATGCATAGCCATTATTTTTCCTCGAGTCTTCCAGTGATAATGTTATATGGAAGAAACTTAGTATAGGATTAGTATCTTAGAAGAGGCTTCGCACTGTGGATAGAAGACGTGGCTAGTTTGCTCTGGCAAGACACATACCCTCCTGAAATTCATGCAACTCCTGCGTGTGTGTAATAAGGAATCCAAAAATGTAACTGTGTCTTCCTGAGCTTGCATCCCTTTTAAAAGGAATCTTTCACATGAATAAAATCTTCAGCCGTGTAAACACTGGGACACATCTGCAGTAAAGATCAGTTGGAAAAGGCATATATTGGCCCCAAAATCAATCCTATGGTCCCACGGGATGGAGACAATTTAATACTTATTCTCTATAAAATGTGTTTTGTGTTAATATGATTTGGGTGTCTGGAACAGATTATTTGGATTTACATGATTTCTTATGAGAAAAAAATATTTGGTGTTCTTCGGACCAGAGCAGTGGAAAAACTCACAATCTCACCAAGTATATATTTCCTGCCAAAATATCTAAACAAACTTAATACAAGTTTATAGGAATAGTAGTTTTTTCATTGAGGCATGAGCACTTGTTTTAGACTTAGACTTAGACAAACTTTATTGAGCCACAAGGGAAATTGTTACACACAGTAGCTCAGTTTCAGAGGATGGAAAGGATAATAAAGTACCAATGATTGTCACACACACACTAGGTGTGGCGAAATTATTCTCTGCATTTGACCCATCACCCTTGATCACCCCCTGGGAGGTGAGGGGAGCAGTGGGCAGCAGCGGTGGCCGCGCCCGGGAATAATTTTTGGTGATTTAACCCCCAATTCCAACCCTTGATGCTGAGTGCTTAGCAGGGATGTAACGGGTCCCATTTTTATAGTCTTTGGTATGACTCGGCCGGGGTTTGAACTCACAAGGTATTAAGTAGACAAAAAATGTAACATAGTAGCAATATAAAATATAAGATATATGTAATATTTACATATTATATATACAGTATATAACATATACTGATATATTATATTATATTTTTATGTAATATATACAATATATAACAAATCCCAATTACCATGTACAATATTACAGTATATCTAACAGCTGCAGCCAAAAAAAGGCCAGCAGAAAAAATACATTATAAACAAAGAGAGGTAGCTAACATAGAATAGATCTTCTGAGGAAAAAAAATACTACTTCTGAGCATCACAAGTGAGTTATAAGACACAAACTTCACAATGCTAGTAAGTATAGCCAATAATAACTTTTTAGTGCTCATTTAAAGATCACCTAAGTTTTTAAAGCTTAAATATAATCTCTTATTTCAAGAAATCTTACCAAGACAATTTTGACTTGTTCCATTTGCAGGTTTTTCCGCTTTTTACAAGCAAATATAACTTGTATTCATATTTTTTTTTACTCATTTAAGAGGGTATTTTGTCCAGTGAGGTATATAAGGCTGCTAGATGCTGGCCAGTCAATATGAAAGCAACAGTATTTCCTATTAGAACCATCAAGCCCACTCTACAGTGAACATACTCACTTGCTCTCCTCTCAACGTCTGCGAGACAACGACGTCTTTGTCCTCCAGCCGATAGATAACAACACGACCCGTGTGGTTGTAACGTGGCGCCCCCGTGATGTACAGCACGCCATCGGGGGTGGACGCCGATTGGACGTCATAACCTACGCAAACAAGCATACACATCTCTTGTCACGGTAGGGGAGAAAAACATTTATTTTCGGAAGGCTTCTTCTGACAAATGTCTACGTCTGGCTTTTAAAACCCAACCAGCTGGACAATGCAATGACAAGAACGAGCAGAGAGGAAGGCACACGCCGCAGACAAAGGCATGGAGGTGAGAGCGTGTGCCAACAGCTGAGTTTACAGTAGACCGGCATAGAAGCGGAGTGTGCTCTTCATAACGACAGGATGATTAAATAAGTCGATAATAAGATGCTTGGGTTGCTGCAAGGCCCATAAAAGGCATCGAGACGGCAAGAGAAGATGTTGTATATTATTTATGTGCACAGAGACAAGAGCAAGACATCTGCAGCCAAAAGTAGATGCTGTACAACTGAAAAAAGGCAGATTCTCTATTCGGTAACGCTTTAGTATGGGGAACATATTCACCATTAATTAGTTGCTTATAAACATGCAAATTAGTAACATTTTGGCTCTTAATTAGTCATTATTAAGTACTTATTCATGCCTCATTCTGTATGGCCTCTGTACATAGGGGGGGCAAAGGTGGACAGGGTGAAAACCTTTAAATTCCTCGGGACCCACATCAGCGAGGACCTCACCTGGGATCACAACACCCAACAAACAATAAAGAAAGCCCAGCAGCGACTGTACCTCCTAAGAAGGCTGAGAAAATTTGGCATGCCACCCAAAATTCTCAGCAACTTCTATAGAAGTACGGTTGAGAGTGTCCTTACCAGCTCAATCACGGTCTGGTATGGAAACTGCACTGCTAAGGACAGGAAGGCACTCCAGCGAGTGATTAAAACTGCTCAGTACATATCAGGAGCAGCCTTCCCCTCACTACAGGACGTGTACTCTACCAGGGCCACCAGGAGAGCACACAACATCATAAAGGACAGTACACACCCCCAGCACAGTCTCTTCAGCCTCCTACCATCAGGCAGACGATACAGGAGCCTGAAATCCAGGACTACAAGACTGACAAACAGTTTCTACCCACAGGCTATCAGGCTTGTGAATGCTAACTTGTGAATGCCACCCCCCCGTTTTACTTTTGTCTTTTTGAACAAAAGACAGCTACAATGACCACCCCCGAACTGTGAACCATCACTGTAGACACTTTTCACCTTTGATCACTAAAGACACTTTAACTGCTGCTGTGACCAAATGTCACCTCCATATTTATACTGTTGACTGTCAATCAGAATGTGCAATAATGTTATGTTACTTACTGTGCCTTGTATATACATTTTTATTTTTATTTTTTATTTTTAGCTAAGTACCGTGTGACTTGTTGAAGGGTGAACGAGCAAAGTAAGATTTTCATTGTACAGCAAACTGTCTGTTTAACTGTGCATATGACAATAAACAATCTTGAATCTTGAATGGCCCTAACACTAACCCTAACCCTAACCCTCTAACCCTAACCCTAACCCTAACCCTAACCTCAACCCGAAACCTAACCAAATAACTCTAAATTAAGTCTTTGTTACTTACAATATGTTCCCCTACTGTCCAAATAACTCTTAATTAAGTCTGTGTTACTTAGAATATGTTCATTTCTGTATTATTTTTTTTATTTTTCACTAACTGCTTATTTGCTATTACTTTACCATCATATTTGTACATGTCGTATTTGCTGATGTTGCTCTATTGTTGTTGTTGTTGTTGTTGTTTGCTGTTGTTGTTTTTGTCTCTCTGTCTAATCCCCCTCTTGTCCCCACAATTTCCCCCTCTGTCTTCTTTTTTTTTCTCTTTCTATCCCCTCCTGCTCCGGCCCGGCTGCACTAAATGATAATATAAATACATTTAATAAAGTCAAATACAAATAAGGCAACAAGAGAAGTATCCTACACTTCTCTTTTGTAAAGTAAATGTGAACAGCCGACATGGGCATCTACATCAACTATATGATTTGCCTGAGAAGCTGGACAGAACACAAAAAAAAAAGAATATGTTCCCCATACTAAAGTGTCACCCTCTATTCATTCTGCAGAAAGGTACAAGACGCGTAAAAAAAAAAAAAGGCTGTAAAGTAGTTTTGTTTCGTTTCACTCACCTAAATAACCAGCCAGTCTTTCGTACCCGGCTTCAGTTTTGGGGTTGAAGAAGTGGTTCTTATCTGGATAGATTGTTCCCCCATCGGTGTGCATTATGACAGTTCCATTCCAGTCGTACGCTCCCACAGCTCCCAGCAGCATGCCGTCCTGTGGAGAACTACATCATGAACAACATTGGTAGAAAACACAGTAATACGTCAACTTACGGGCCTAATTGGTTGTGTGACGGAGATTTGACCTCAAATCAATGTTGCCTTTTACATTCACTTTCTTCCTTACCATGGGTGGAAAACAAGGTTATGTCGAGTAAGACCAAATGTTTGAGGTGGATCTCACGGGTTCACTGTGACATTCACTCCGTCAACTAATGGCAGGCATGCTTGTAACTCCAAGTTTTGCTTGCAACTTAAAGTATAACAATTAGGGACGGCGTGGCGCAGTGGAAGAATGGGCCGTGCGCGACCCGAGGGTCCCTGGTTCAATCCCCACCTAGTACCAACCTCGTCATGTCCGTTGTGTCCTGAGCAAGACACTTCACCCTTGCTCCTGATGGGTGCTGGTTAGCGCCTTGCATGGCAGCTCCCTCCATCAGTGTGTGAATGTGTGTGTGAATGGGTAAATGTGGAAGTAGTGTCAAAGCGCTTTGAGTACCTTGAAGGTAGAAAAGCGCTATACAAGTACAACCCATTTATCATTTATCATAATTAGCCGAGAGACAGCTCTTAACTCAAAACACTCTTAAGTTGACGTGCCACTGTAGTATGGCGGGGAACTGTAAAAAAAAACGCGCAGCATTGAACACATCAGTAGAAAATTACACTAAAGTGCATTTTATGTTTACAATAGCACGATTCAACTTGTGTGAAAAGGAGTAGGACAAGTTCGGGTTAGGGTTGATCTGACCCCTTTCTTTAATGTCTCTCATGACCATTTTCTAATAGGGAGAAAGAAAGAAAGAAAGAAAGAAAGAAAGAAAGAAAGAAAAAAAGAAGGAACTAATGTTTAATAAATAATAAATGGATGGAATAGAAAAAAGGGGGAATTACTGATAAAATAAAAAGAAGTGTTAAAAATGTAATAAAAAATACACAAAAGTACAGGAGTTTAAGAGCGTTTTGAGAACGGAGCTGTCTCTAAAATAATTGTTACTGTATTCTTTAAGTTACATGTTATGTATTTTTTATATTGTATTTCAACTGCACCTAACGAAGTAGCCACTTGTATTTCCGTCATGCTCTCATGTTTAAAGACAATAAAAAAAAATACAAAAATGTATATATATATATATATATATATATATATATATACACATTATGGCTGGGTGATATGGCCTTTTTTTTAATATCTCGATATTTTTCGGCCATATCGCGATACACGATATATATCTTGATATTTTGCCTTAGCCTTGAATGAACACTTGATGCATATAATCACACCAGTATTATGATTCTATGTGTCTACATTAAAACATTCTTCTTCATACTGCATTAATATATGCAACTAAACCTTCAGGCAGAGAGGGAAATCACAACTAAGTCAATTGACCAAAACTGTATTTATTAAACAGTTATTAAGCAGTGGCACAAACATTCATGTCATTTCCAAAACAGAAAGTGCAAGATTGTCAGAGACATTTTAAAACAAGCGATTAGTTAAAAACATGATGTCACACAAGATATTTCAATAAGTGTCAAATAAAAATGAGCTGCATAATAGGAAATCAAATAGTGTTCGTCCTTCGCTATGTGGTAGGTTCTTGCGGACATTATCTCCTTCTGTTGACTCTTTTTTTCATACGGCGTTGATGTGGAAATGTTTGCTTCTGCATTTTGATGGTGTGGCACCGAACGGAGATGTTGACAAGTACTCTTCAGGTGACTTTTCAAATGATGCTACATATTAGCAGTAATGCTACTTTTTGTAGGAACGCTTTCACCCCACACTTGACAAATTACGGTTGTCTGTTCGACATATTCCCACTTGAAGCCAAACCACCGCCAGACGATGGGCCCCGTGCTGTTTTTCTTGGGAAATAATTATTCCTTCATTTGTTACCAGATTCGCACCTACTTTCTTTCGTCTTCCCACTCGCATCACAGCTAACTTTAGCCATGCTGCTACCTCTGCTCAAGGAGGGCGTATACGTATGTCGTGACAGTATGTGGCGTGTGTAAGAAGGTGCACTTGTTGTCTGTGAGAAGGAGCGACAAGACAGAGTGGGAAGAGACTGCAGTGTAATGCCCGCAGCTAAAAGCAACTGTGTGAGAACGTATACTCGAATGTCACGATATAGTCATTTTCTATATCGCGCAGACACAAACCCGCGATATATCGCATATATCGATATATCGCCCAGCTCTAATATACATACATACATACATACATACATACATACATATATATATATATATATATATATATTGGAAGGTACCCGTAACCTTTTTGGGTACGGGCTCTGCTGTTGAACGCCAATCTTTTCCAAAAACACGACCGCCATCAGAATATGCGCAGCGACTTGTTTATTTCTTATTTCTATAACAACTAACTTGACAACAGAGATGAAGGAGCTTTTGATATGCAGGAACTTTTGTGGGGCATCTTTGTGTTGAAGAAGGCCGATCAGTGAAACTCTCTTTCAGTGGTTTTACCCAGCCGCAGTCTTTAAACTATTTGCAGTTTATTATTTTTTACAAACTGCATTTCAATACAAGAAGTGGACAGACTCTTTTAAACATATTTACGGAAGAGTATGAAGCTGGACTCGAAGCCACAACCCTACAACTCTGAGACTTAGTTTGATAAATGTGGGGAAAAAGGAGTCAGTACACAAGTGGAACGAAGGTAAATGACACTAAATATTAACTATTTACTTTATTACATGTTGTAAAAGTAGTCAGCGACACTCCATTTGTGTAGTTATTATCCTCAACCAGAGTGAATTGAATGCTAATGCTAACAAGCTAACACTAAAGCCGATGTGTTTGTGTTGTCGGTGTGAGATAAACACTGACATTTATTATTTATATATTGTTATTTACAGCTGAAATGGACCACAAGGAACTGCCTGACCCTCATGAATTCATCATTTACCAAGAGGACAACTTTCTGACTGACGTCTTATGAACAATTCGGTACACTTTATTTTTTACAATCATATCGTTTTGTATATTATTGATTTGTATTTTATTTACTTAGACTTTAGTAAAAGAACTGTCAGTTTATTTTTCTGTATATCTGTGTAGAAATATAGTAAACCACTCCACCATACGACATCAACATGATTTGTATAAACTACCCTGAACTGTGAAATGCAGTGGAAACACAAACTACACACTTCTACAGGAACCTCTAGTTCCAGGAAGTAGAGATTTTTCAAGATACTTTTGTTGGAAAAGGGCCTATTGACTTCGAAACTGCCGACATTACTCATAAAAATACGAATAAGCTGCTTGACAGAGAAGCAGCTGGAAGGAGATAACGTAGAAGTCCACCTCTAAGGTAAATATTGTACATTATTATTGCATTACTTCAAAAACTACTGTAGCTGTAGTAGTACATTATATTGTATTGTTTTTGTACACTATTCCTTATCTATAAGATTGCTTTTTTTCCTTTTCAAAAGGCATAGTGTATGTTAAATGTTAAAATTGTGCTCTTAAATTACAAACGTAATTTAAATTATTTTCAATTGGTCACTTTGAAGTGTTTTGAGTGAAGAGCTTACAGAACCAATTGAGTTGAGGTAGGACTGTAAAATTAATTCATATAAATACATACAGAATATAGACTATGCATAGCTTATTAACTAACAGTGTTAAGAATAACGGTGTTACTAACTATTGTAGCCACCTGTCAGAGACACACAGAGCCTGACGTTTTTTTCAACTTTATTCTGACCTTGACAAGTTAACAGCAGTTCTATAACTCTATATACTGTGTCACCAACTGTGTGCCCTATATCCACGCACTCACACAAACTTTGCTCATTCTCATTTTTACTTGCAACTTAAAGCATAACATAATTTTGGTCTTGACCTCTGTATGCATGATGAGATTTATTGCAGATCTTCAAGATGCAACCTTTAAATCAAATTTGAATAATAGGATATTGAGACTGATTTGGTGGATTTAAAGATTCCTTTTTTATTTACAAACCCCGTTTCCATATGAGTTGGGAAATTGTGTTAGATGTAAATATAAACGGAATACAATGATTTGCAAATCCTTTTCAACCCATATTCAATTGAATGCACTACAAAGACAAGATATTTGATGTTCAAACTCATAAACTTTTTTTTTTTTTGCAAATAATAATTAACTTAGAATTTCATGGCTGCAACACGTGCCAAAGTAGTTGGGAAAGGGCATGTTCACCACTGTGTTACATCACCTTTTCTTTCAACAACACTCAATAAACGATTGGGAACTGAGGAGACACATTTTTTAAGCTTCTCAGGTGGAATTCTTTCCCATTCTTGCTTGATGTACAGCTTAAGTTGTTCAACAGTCCGGGGGTCTCCGTTGTGGTATTTTAGGCTTCATAATGCGCCACACATTTTCAATGGGAGACAGGTCTGGACTACAGGCAGGCCAGTCTAGTACCCGCATTCTTTTACTATGAAGCCACGTTGATGTGACATGTGGCTTGGCATTGTCTTGCTGAAATAAGCAGGGGCGTCCATGGTAACGTTGCTTGGATGGCAACATATGTTGCTCCAAAACCCGTATGTACCTTTCAGCATTAATGGCGCCTTCACAGATGTGTAAGTTACCCATGTCTTGGGCACTACTACAACTTTGCGCCTATAACAATCCGGATGGTTCTTTTCCTCTTTGGTCCGGAGGACACGGCGTCCACAGTTTCCAAAACAATTTGAAATGTGGACTCGTCAGACCACAGAACACTTTTCCACTTTGTATCAGTCCATCTTAGATGAGCTCAGGCCCAGCAAAGCCGACGGCGTTTCTGGGTGTTGTTGATAAACGGTTTTCGCCTTGCATAGGAGAGTTTTAACTTGCACTTACAGATGTAACTGTAGTTACTGACAGTGGGTTTCTGAAGTGTTCCTGAGCCCATGTGGTGATATCCTTTACACACTGATGTCGCTTGTTGATGCAGTATAGCCTGAGGGATCGAAGGTCACGGGCTTAGCTGCTTACGTGCAGTGATTTCTCCAGATTCTCTGAACCCTTTGATGATATTACGGACCGTAGATGGTGAAATCCCTAAATTCCTTGCAATAGCTGGTTGAGAAAGGTTTTTCTTAAACTGTTCAACAATTTGCTCACACATTTGTTGACAAAGTGGTGACCCTCGCCCCATCCTTGTTTGTGAATGACTGAGCATTTCATGGAATCTACTTTTATAGCCAATCATGGCACCCGTCTGTTCCCAATTTGCCTGTTCACCTGTGGGATGTTCCAAATAAGTGTTTGATGAGCATTCCTCAACTTTATCAGTATTTATTGCCACCTTTCCCAACTTCTTTGTCACGTGTTGCTGGCATCAAATTCTAAAGTTAATGATTATTTGCAAAAAAAAAAAAAGTTTATCAGTTTGAACATCAAATATGTTGTCTGTGTAGCATATTCAACTGATTATGGGTTGAAAATGATTTGCAAATCATTGTATTCCGTTTATATTTACATGTAACACAATTTCCCAACTCATATGGAAACGGGGTTTGTATAAATGAAATTGTAAATGGGTATTTTGTGGGTAGATTCTGAAATGTATTGTGTTGTATTGTATTGTATTTTGTATATTATATGATGATGTATATTTTAACTGTAGGTCCCTGTCCATAAGCTGCGTGCTTCTAGGAATGGCCTTTTTGCAGAACGGACTCTGATATTAACAAAAGAAACAATAATAAAATACAAAACTATGTCTGTCTGTAAATAAATAGATAAATAAAATAAATAAATAAATCCGAGAGACAGCTCCTATCTTAAACCACTCTCAAGTTTGGGCACTCTTTCGTTGAACTATAAACCTGTATTATGTTGTTCTTAAACGGCCTCATATTGGTACATTGCTTGAGTTCTTTGCTCAGTCCGTTCCAGGTGACACGTTGACATATCAGTACTGTATATTCCTTCCCTGCAGCTCTAAATAGATACAGGAAAGATTGTTTATCTAACAGGAAGAGATGTGGAAACATACATACTTGTTGTTCTGTGTCATGATGCCTCTATTAGCCGTGACTGATCAAACCAGACCTCACGTATAAACTAGAAGAACCAATCCGTTCCGTTGGCTACACAGGATTTGGGAGGTGATAAATAAGGTCAGAAGCAGTACAAGACACACCAAGAGACTAAGTTGTTACAGGAAACACCTAATGAATGAATACAGAATGCATGTTCTTGTTTGTAGCTCTACTCAACCAACCACCTGATACAAATTCCTCCATTTTTGCAAACCGTTTCATGTTAAGCGCTCACAATAATCAAACGGCACGCTATTGGCGTGTAGCCCTGACGAGAAAGACACAAGACAGTCTTGTGTCTGGAAGCGTCAATTGACCCATGAGAATAACGGAAGAGTGGAAGATGAACCCGAGATAAAGTTGGAGTTCATTGGTTGAGTCAACACATAAGAAAACTAAACCACGTGCAAATATTTCAAATGGTTTGTGATTAAATAGTCAGTCACTGTTATGATCTTGTGCACGATCTTAAGCCTTTTTTAAATGCCGTGAATGACTTAGCAAGGAATCATAGAGCAACTCATTGTTAAGATCAGAGATTCTCTGTCTGAAAAGGGTGGTTTTTTTTGCCCTTTTGTTTGTAAGTGAGGTCCAACATTAGTGTTGTCAGTATAATTTCATGTGAATGTTACGTTGACAGCACATTTCGGATCAGATCATGTTTAAAGTAAAAGTGGATTTCATTCTGAAATTGTAGCGGGCCATGCTTGACCAAAGATCGTATATTGAGAGAGGACAATCTACCGCAGGGGTGTCAAACTAATTTTAGCTCAGGGGCCGCCTGGAGGAAAATCTGTGCACACGCGGGCCAGACTATTAAAATCATGGCATTAAAACTAAAAAATAAAGACAACTTCAGACTGTTTTCTTTGTCTTACTTAAGCCAAAAATAGAACAAACACATTCTGAAAAGATTACAAGAAAATTATAGAAAAAAATACCAGCAGTGGTAAAGTTTAGATCCATGAAGGAAAGAAGAAAATGAATGAATGTTAATCACTGAATACATTTACATATGCATAAAAAATGGTTTTCTTTTGTATTATTTTTCTTTTATGAATTAAGTAACGTTTATGACAATCTTTTCCCAAAACACAATATAGAATGTGAGATATAACAGGATAATGCATACATTTATCATTTGTTTTCAAAACGGTTACAAAAAAGTGGGACCCCAAAAATTTACTGTTTAACCCCATTTTTATGACTTGATGCGGTCCCATTTTGAAAATTTCGAGCGTGCAAAACAACAGCAGGCGGCTGTGGCCTGCGAGACGCTTCTAATACTAATCAAATATCGTCCCGGGGGCCATAGATCATTCATTTACGGGCTGTATTTGGCCCGCGGGCCTTGACTTTGACACCCCTGATCTACCGTATGGTGATGTACAGCGCACACAATATCTTACACAAATTTGCAGTCAGTCATATCATCTTCTTTTTGTCACTTAAAAAATACAGAGGACATGATCCTGGTGTCCTCAATAGTAGTTACAGGCATGGTTATTCCCTTTGGGGTCGCGGGGGGTGCTGGAGCCTATCTCAGCTATAATCGGGCGGAAGGCAGGGTACACCCTGGACAAGTCGCCACCTCATCACAGGGCCAACACAGATAGACAGACAACATTCACACACTAGGGACCATTTAGTGTTGCCAATCAACCTATCCCCAGGTGCATGTCTTTGGAGGTGGGAGGAAGCCGGAGTACCCGGAGGGAACCCACGCAGTCACGGGGAGAACATGCAAACTCCACACAGAAAGATCCCGAGCCCGGGATTGAACCCAAGACAACTCAGGACCTTCGTATTGTGAGGCAGATGCACTAACCCCTCTTCCACCGTGCTGCCCATGGTTGTATTTTATCAATGCAAAATACAAGAATTAAACTTTTTTTTTTTTTTATCTTAGAATGTCTTATTGCACCTTTCATCTCTGTGTTTTGTTTATGTTGTTCTAAACGGGGGAAAAAGCATTGTTTTTATGTCTCTTCCATGTATCAACTGTGTATGTATTCGAATGTATGATTGCATGTTTGCACAATCAATGGTCAATAAAAAAAAGTCTCATCAAATCGAATAGAGCGCCATCGGGAAAGTGTCCGTGGGCGGGGCAGAGATGTTCTGTGCTGCTCTGTGTTTGGCCAGTTTGCATTTTGGCAAGGTGGCTAAGCAAAAGGTCAGTTGCCCTTTACATGTGTTCAAATACATTTAACACATGATCCTTATAGATGTAAACATTTTCCTTAGTGTGTCAACTCTCTCTGTCCTTTTGCGCCTTTCCTGGCAACATGCTTCACTTGGCAACAGGCACAACTTTTTACAGGCACACACTCTTCTTTCATGAAACATCTCTCAACTGCATACACCAGATATATGAAAGTAAGAAAAAGCAAACACATGAATTACTTTCCCTAATTGGTAAGTGTGAAATGTAAAATTTACTCATCCATAATAGTGAAAAACTCATGGTGTAGGCCAGTGTTTTTCAACCACTGTGCCGCGGCACACTAGTGTGCCGTGAGATACCGTCTGGTGTGCCGTGGGAGATTATCTAATTTCACCTATTTGGGTTAAAAATATTTCTCGCAAACCAGTAATTATAATCTGCAAATGATGTGTTGTTGTTGAGTGTCTGTGCTGTCTAGAGCTCGGCAGAGTAACCGTGTAATACTCTTCCATATCAGTAGGTGGCAGCCGATAGCTAATTGCTTTGTAGATGTCGGAAACAGCGGGAGAAAGTGTGCAGGTAAAACGGTGTCTAATAAATAAACAAAAGGTGAGTGCCCCTAAGAAAAGGCATTGAAGCTTAGGGAAGGCTATGCAGAATGAAACTAAAACTGAACAGTCTGCAAAGTAAACAAAAACAGAATGCTGGACGACAGCAAAGACTTACTGTGGAGCAAAGACGGTGTCCACAAAGTACATCCAAACATGACATGGCAATCAACAATGTCCCCACAATGAAGGATAAAAACAACTGAAATATTATTGATGGCTAAAACAAAGTAGATGCGGGAAATATCGCTCAAAGGAAGACAAACAGCAAAAAAGTCAAAATAAGTCAGGGCGTGATGTGACAGGTGGTGACAGTACACCTACCTTGAGACAAGAGCTATATTGATGCATGCTTGGTTATGCTTTAAAGTCATATCCAACAATTGCGACAACGACTTTTTAATGTCAACTGAGTTTTGTTTTTTAATGATTTCTGCTGGTGGTGTGCCTCCGGATTTTTTCAACACAAAAAATATGCCTTGGCTCAAAAAAAGGTTGAAAAACACTGGTGTAGGCCAATACAATGTCTGCCAATTTTAAGTCTGCCTAGCGACAAGAGGAGACTGCTGTGTTCTAACTAGCGGACAATATATTTGTGATATTCAATAAAGTATGCGTGTATACTCTAGTACAGTGTTTCTGAACCATAGGGCCACAAGCTCCCACAAAAGGGCCGCCAAAAAATGTGTGTTTCTCAGCTGTGGTCCGTAGGGGCTGCAGCAGTACTTAGTTGTAATGCACTTTTCCACCACCTGTGGCAGTAATGACAATATCGAACAAACCGAAGAAGTCAGGAGCTAAAGTCATAGAAACGTTTCTTAAGCGCAAAAATTATGACTAAAGGGGTGAAGCTGTAACTTAATTTGCACTTTAATATTATTGACAGTTTATCGCGGAAACCTATATATTATTATTCATTTAGTTAGAATAAATGTATTTTAGTACTGCGTTATTGTATATTGATGTATTTTTCATTAGTTTAAGTCCCTTTTTTTGCAGTATATTTGATTAATATGTTTGTAATCAGCCTGACCTAACCCATGATTATGTTTTTTGTGATTAGCACATGCTTTCATTTTATCTGACAAGGTTGTAAACTGTTAGTAGGTTAAATATAAATATTAAATGTGATTAAAATCAAGAATCAGATTATTAAATCAGTGTTAATATTTAAGTGGGCCCTGTGCCCCTCTATAGTGGAAAAGTTGGGCCCCGAAGTCAAAAAGGTTAAGAACCCCGACTCTTGTAAATGAAATTGGCAGTTAGACTTAGACTTAAGCTATGTCTACACCAGTGGTTCTTAACCTTGTTGGAAGTACCGAACCCCACCAGTTTCATATGCGTATTCACCGAACCCTTCTTTAGTGAAAAAAAAATATATATATTCAAATTCAAGACAAAGTTATATGTTTTTGGTAACACTTTAGTATGGGGAACATATTCTAAGTAACAAATACTTAATTTAGAGTTATTTGGTTAGGGTTAGGGTTAGGGTTAGAGGGTTAGGGTTATAATAAGGCCATGCCGAATAAGGCATTAATAAGTACTGAATAATGACTAGTTAAGAGCCAATATGTTACTAATTTGCATGTTAATAGGCAACTAATTAATGGTGAATATGTTCCCCATACTAAAGTGTTACCATGTTTTTTTACTGGTGCACAAAATGAACCGTGCATGAACATCACCTTGTTCAAAGAACAAAACCAACACAGTGCATAAACTCACAACAAATGACACACCTGCAAATCAGTGTGACTTCTGCTGTTGCCGTATCCGTAATACGCCGATAGGGAGAAGTTTTTATTTACACGATGAGTCGGGTGTGTCTTGACCTCCACCGAACCCCTGAGCCTGACTCACCGAACCCCTAGGGTTCGATCGAACCCAGGTTAAGAACCACTGGTCTACACTAAGCCTTAAGTGAATAATTATTTAGCCTAAGCCCCGTTTTAGCCACACTAAACCAGCGTTTAAGGTCCCACTCGTCGGACAAATTTTTACACGGGTAAGTGCGCCGTGTATTTGTTGAATCTCCAGCTCTTAGCTTTGTATGGACTCATTGATCGTTTACAAACTGAGTTCAGAGAAGAAGTGACGCCAGAAAGACCACACCCACACAGGAAGTGACGTCAGAAAGAACGCGCCACAGCCAGCTTCATAATAAAGCGGTTTCGTAACTCGGAGCTAACCACTGGAAATATGAAGGCGAGTCAACCAGACATGCCCGTGTTTCTCCTTCTTCTACATGTACAGACGCTTGTGGAAATCACACATGAATACCTTAAGAGAAAGCGATTGCAGCTATTTGGGATACAACACTTCTCAGACGGCAAGTGAACTTTCGAATGTCCAGGTCAGCTGTGAGTCTACTTACCGAAAAACTTTGTCCATTTGTCAAAGGAGAGTCAACGAGAATGCGGACTACAGTGGATGTGATAAAAAAGGTAGCGTGTGCTTTGTATTACCTGGCCGTTGAGGGAAGACTATGGACAACAGCGAATGCTTTTGGACTAGCAAAGCAGACTATATCAGTTATTGTTCGCCATGTATGTCGTGGACTCAACGTCTAGTCTTATAGTATATAAAGTCACCAAAAACGAATGGACAATGAAGGTGAAGGCAAAAGTGTGAGGAGTGTCCTGACCAGATATCTAGATCCCTAGATTGATTGTTGTCAAATGTTATTTGTCACATTGTGTACTTTCATGTCCAATAAAGATTTGATTAATTTATGACGGCTCAGGTGTGATTCACTACAATCAACGTTCCCTCTAAGGTGCGCACCTGCGCGATTGTGCACTGCTCACGCGTCCTGTGCGCACAGCAAATCTATGCCGCGCAAAAAATTAAATCCCACTCTAAACAAAATAAACAAATCGTTTGTTTTGTATGATTTTGCAATGCAACTGTGAGTAACAGGTGACGAAAGGCGGCCACAACAGATAAAACAATATTTGTCAACACTTAAATTATTGTAACGTCTGTGGAGACATTTAAAGGAGGACAGGAATTCCATCGGTCCCTTTATTTAGCGAAATTGTTTGTCGGCCATAACCACACCAAAACAATGTGTAAAATACTTTTATCTAGCAAAACTGGTCATTGTCTATCGTACACACCAAGCCAAAAGCAACTCTTTGTCATCTGTTATATCAACAGCAGCCGCTTGCTCTCTCTCTCACCTGCACCAACACATACACTATGGCAATTAGCCACTGTTAAAGTTAAAGTTAAAGTACCAATGATTGTCACACACACACTAGGTGTGGCGAAATTGGTGCGTTTATGGCCACACAAAAAGTTGGACAACTCCAACACTACACGTCAAGTGTAAATTTCAGGTGGTTTTACTATTACTCCTCAATCAGTGTGCTTATTCTACTGTCATTTGTTAAGAATGTTATTTTTTGGATATTAATCATGAAATGATGTTACAGGACGACATAATTGCTAATAAAAATATTTATTTTACGGACAGAAAGTTAATAAACACTTCATCTCATGCAACATGTGAATGTTTTAAGGGGAACTAAATGTGATCTCTGAAAGGGGTACACAATCTTTCCAAAGCAGGACCCCCACCCAGGCATAAAATACTATAGTGCATAGCTGGTTAAAAAAAAAACAATGTCTAAGTGGGCCAAATCACATATATTAGAAAATAATCTCTTGAAATTGACGAGTCACTTGATTATAATAATAAGACATTTAAATTGTTATGTCAGGTTTGAGACAAATGTGCTGCTGGTATGACCACAGTGTGCACGTCTGTATTCCACTGAATGCTCAGGGTGTTTGTGCGTTTGCTCACACACATGAAAAATTAGACTACAATAGGGCCCCACAGCACACTGAATTCCAGTTATTTTGAAATACCACAACACTGGATATTGTTCAGATAAGTTAAATTTAAGAACTTGCACACAAAGCAACACTGGAGGTGACTATGACGTGAGCATTTTCCGCGGATGCGTATTAGGTTGCGTTGCGCCGGCTGACGGAGGGGGTGAGGGGGTCTTAAACGACCATTGTGTGTGTGTGTGTGTGGACAAGGATATGGTTAGGTGGGATTTACCCTGGATAACCTTAGTGTAACTGGCTTAGTGTAAACGGGGCCTTAGACTTAAGACATCCTTTATTGTCATTCAAATTTGAACTTTACAGTTCAGATAAGAACGAAATTTCGTTGCATTAGCTCGTGGTAGTGCAGGATAAAAGAGCAATAAGGTGCAGAGTGTTTGCATTTACAAAAGAAGGTGCAGATGTAAATAGATTACTGTACAGATAAATATATTGCACTTTTGCATATGCATCCACGTTTATGGATGTATGTTATATTGTCTTTATAGTCCAGAGAGTTAATCCGTTTTTGGGGGGAATTGAGGGGATTATTATGATGCGTTCAAGAGCTGTTGTTGAGTTAGCATCCTAGCCCTGTATTAAATAATGATTCGCTTTTTTATCAAACAAGCTTGAGATAGAACATGGATACAACAGCGATTTATTTTATTTTTCAGAGTAAAAAAAATACATATATTTGGTTGTAAAGTAGTTTAATTGCACATATTGTACACATTAGAGTGATTGAGTAACTCAATAAGTTAAAGTGCTGAAAGTTGGCGCTGTACATCTGTATTACCAGCGAGAATTGAAACCATGTGACCAACCGTAACGGACCGTATCATCAGCAGTCCAAATTCTCTTCGTGAAAACCGACCCCCTGTGGGGAAGATTTACTGCCTTTTTTAAAAGCAGATACAGAAACTATTGCAACCCCTTAGTCTTGTTTGTGTATTCTTGTGAAAATAAATAGTTGGACTTACTTTGGAAGCATGGACACTAAAACCAGCTTGGGACATTTCCATGTCAAAGGAGGAGGTGAAATTCCCAGTCGTGGCTGCAAAAGGAAAAGTTAAAGCGTAAAAAAGGCATAAATGACCCCAATCCGTCCTATCTTCGTCATCATTTTGTCATATATTTTAGCACACCAGTGGATGAAAGCACCATTTCAAGAAAGTAGCTGCTCCTCTACCTCTTGGCGGATTTAGTGAATTACAACTAAAAAAAAACCTTGTTAAATATTAAGGTATTATTAAATGTACATTAATTTCTAATTCCTAGCAAGTATGTATATGTGTTTGATTACCTTCCAGGGCAAAAATCTTGCTTCCCAGCGCATCCACGATTGTTAACAGCGCCACCTCGTCTGACACGTTGAAGAAATGATCTCGTAAAGGCTGACTGGAAATGGAGGCGATCTCATTTATAAACTTCTGCATTTCTTCAGCAGTCTTGTTCTGTCGGTTATAGTCTCCCAAAACCTGAAAAGACAAACCAGCATGAACTTTGAGATTTCAGCAAAAGTTTAACAATTAAGTTGGCAGAAAATAGCTAGTCAGGCTCCGTTAGGGGTAAAAAAAAAAAAGATAACTAACTTATAACCTATTTTTAGGCTTAATCTAAGCAAAACTAAACGTTTTGGTTGACTTTCATTGCATTTTAAAAGTTTCAAAGACTTTGAAGTCATTAAGTCTTCAAAGCTAGGCTACGCAAACTAACTGCTATCATTTACAAAAAGGAATAAAATAAATTAGGGCTGCGCGATAATGGCCAAAAGAATATTCACAATTATTTCTAGTTTAATCATTTCATTGGGTAAAATGGAAAAAGAAAAGTGGGCTAAGCTATGGTAGGCTTGATTGGAGTAACTAATGGCATCCACAAAAAGCAATAAAATAAATTAGGGCTGCACATTCATGGCCAAAATGTAATCACAAATATTTTTGATCAATATTATATCATTAATAATCACTATTGTTCCAGATTTTAAGTAAAACTGTGTTCCCCACAGGTCGGCAAAATTAGGCTTGGCTAAGCTAGGCTAAGCTTACTCGCTGCTAACTTCACTTTAGCAGTGTAATTATGAAAATTCTCGAAAACAATGTAAATCATCTTACGGGAAAATAATATTTTGATTCCCTGTTTTACCCTTTACTCCCTTTTATGGTAGGTTTGTTATAACAGTGAGAGTCAGCCTATCTACAAAAAAGAATTATGGCCAAAATAATAATCACAATTTTTAAAATCAGTATTGAAATCACAATTATAAATCACAACTATTCATTATGTAAGACAAAACATAGCGTTTCCCACAAGTCGGCTCAGCTAGGCCAGGCTAACTAGCTGCTAGCTTGAACTTCCGCGGTATGATTGTGAAAATTCTACAAAACAATGTAAATTACCTCTTGGGGAAATAATAATTTGATCAAATGCTGTTGTTATTATTTTTGTGTTATTGTGTCTAAGTACTGTATTTGTATGTCTTCTCAGTTGCTTTGTAATTGTATTTGCATTCTAAATATTGTAAAGATGGGATCGGATTGGCGTTGGGGTTGCTCTCTTTTCTTTAATTAGACCAGAGATTCTCATTTATTTTCTGTTGTGCGCCCCACCCCAACACGAAGAAAACATTTTGCGCCCCCCCAACCTCTCCGCCGCAACTATAGATAGTATTATTTGTCTATAAAATTGTTATAAGTACATCTCTGCATAACATTGTATCCTCATTAGCGATAAAGAAACAAAAGAAAGAACTATAGATCAACTTACAACAAACAATAACAGAAAAGATGCAAAGTGCATTAATTTGCCTGAAAATGAATTTGTTTTTATTCTTATTTATATTATAAACATTTTTGACAGACTTGAACCATTTGATACTGAAAAATAAAACAAATCAACTAAATACATAATAACAAATTCAAAAAAAAACTTAAACGGACAAAATTAAAGTTATAAAAACATTTTTTTAATGAATTTTTATTTCAAAATGAGAAAGTAAGGAGCACGTTTTGCTTTTTGAAGCGGTTTTGAAGCATGATACTGCTGAAGCATGTTCACCATGGTCACACGCGTCCCTCCCGCCCCCTTGCATCGCACCACGCACCCCCAGGGGAACCAGCCCTAGTGTGTGAATGTGAGTGTGAATGTTGTCTGTCTATCTGTGTTAGCCCTGCGATGAGGTGGCGACTTGTCCAGGGTGTACACCGCCTTCCGCCCGATTGTAGCTGTGATAGGCTCCAGCGCCCCCCGCGACCCGGAAGGGAATAAGCGGTAAAAAATGGATGGATGGATGGATGCATTAGACTGATTAACATTTTTGAGTGATTTTTGTAAATAGAATTAATGGGGAACATAAAAATAAAAGAAATATCCTAGAATGGCCAAGCCAGTTTCCACACATTAATTCTACAGAAAACCAGTGGAGTTTCCAAGTGATAGCCTCAAAATCAGCAAGTACCAGGTCATAATACTTATATCCCTTATTCAAATACCGTATTTTTCGGACTATAAGTGGCAGTTTTTCTCACAGTTTGACCGGGGGTGCGACTTATACTCAGGAGCGACTTATGTGTGAAATGATTAACACATTAGCGTAAAATATCAAATAATATTATTTAGCTCATTCACGTAAGAGACTAGACGTATAAGATTTCATCGCATTTAGCGATTAGGAGTGACAGATTGTTTGGTAAACGTATAGCATGTTCTATATGTTATAGTTATTTGAATGACTCTTACCATAATATGTTACGTTAACATACCAGTTGGTTATTTATGCCTCATATAACGTACACTTATTCAGCCTGTTGTTCACTATTTTTTATTTATTTTAAATTGCCTTTCAAATGTCTATTCTTGGTGTTGGGTTTTATCAAATAAATTTCCCCCAAAAATGCGACTTATACTCCAGGGCGACTTATATATGTTTTTTTTCCTTCTTTATTATGCATTTTCGGCCGGTGCGACTTATGCTCCGGAACGACTTATACTCCTAAAAATATGGTACATACTAATTATTAATATTAATAATAACTTGTATTCAATGTTCCTTTTCTGGATTTATTTGTTTTGCTATTCTGGGTAAATTTTTTAAAGTAATACAGAAATGATGTACTGTTATTGCTATTGATATTGTTATATTTCCTTTTTTTTTCTTTTTTCAACAGGCTGGATGGATGCATGGATTTGTATTTCTTGTCAATTGCTTTGTAAATTAGTATCCTAAGTATTGTAAATCAGGTTGGAGTTGGTGTTAAATTTTCTTTTTGTTATTTTAAATTCTTCTTCGTAGATTGATTAACATTTTGTGTGATTTTTGTACAAATCCCGTTTCCATATGAGTTGGGAAATTGTGTTAGATGTAAATATAAACGGAATACAATGATTTGCAAATCCTTTTCAAGCCATATTCAATTGAATGCACTACAAAGACAAGATATTTGATGTTCAAACTCATAAACTTTATTTTTTTTTTGCAAATAATAATTAACTTAGAATTTCATGGCTGCAACACGTGCCAAAGTAGTTGGAAAAGGGCATGTTCACCACTGTGTTATATGGGCTTTCCTTTTAACAACACTCAGTAAACGTTTGGGAACTGAGGAGACACATTTTTTAAGCTTCTCAGGTGGAATTCTTTCCCATTCTTGCGTGATGTACAGCTTAAGTTGTTCAACAGTCCGGGGGTCTCCGTTGTGGTATTTTAGGCTTCATAATGCGCCACACATTTTCAATGGGAGACAGGTCTGGACTACAGGCAGGCCAGTCTAGTACCCGCACTCTTTTACTATGAAGCCACGTTGATGTAACACATGGCTTGGCATTGTCTTGCTGAAATAAGCAGGGGCGTCCATGGTAACGTTGCTTGGATGGCAACATATGTTGCTCCAAAACCTGTATGTACCTTTCAGCATTAATGGCGCCTTCACAGATGTGTAAGTTACCCATGCCTTGGCCACTAATACACCCCCATACCATCACAGATGCTGGCTTTTCAACTTTGCGCCTATAACAATCCGGATGGTTCTTTTCCTCTTTGGTCCGGAAGACACGACGTCCACAGTTTCCAAAAACAATTTGAAATGTGGACTCGTCAGATCACAGAACACTTTTACACTTTGTATAAGTCCATCTTAGATGGGCTCAGGCCCAGCGAAGCCGACGGCGTTACTGGGTGTTGCTGATAAACGGTTTCCGCCTTGCATAGAAGTGTTCTAACTTGCACTTACAGATGTAGCGATCAACTGTAGTTACTGACAGTGGGTTTGTGAAGTGTTCCTGAGCCCATGTGGTGATAACCTTTACACACTGATGTCGCTTGTTGATGCAGTACAGTACAGCCTGAGGGATCGAAGGTCACGGGCTTAGCTGCGTACGTGCAATGATTTCTCCAGATTCTCTGAACCCTTTGATGATATTACGGACCGTAGATGGTGAAATCCCTAAATTCCTTGCAATAGCTGCTTGAGAAAGGTTTTTCTTAAACTGTTCAACAATTTGCTCACGCATTTGTTGACAAAGTGGTGACCCTCGCCCCATCCTTGTTTGTGAATGACTGAGCATTTCATGGAATCTACTTTTATACCCAATCATGGCACCCACCTATTCCCAATTTGCCTGTTCACCTGTGGGATGTTCCAAATAAGTGTTTGATGAGCATTCCTCAACTTTATCAGTATTTGTTGCCACCTTTCCCAACTTCTTTGTCACGTGTTGTTGACATCAAATTCTAAAGTTAATGATTATTTGCAAAAAAAAAAAAGGTTTATCAGTTTGAACATCAAATATCTTGTCTTTGTAGTGCATTCAATTGAATATGGGTTGAAAATGATTTGCAAATCATTGTATTTCATTTATATTTACATCAAACACAATTTCCCAACTCATATGGAAACGGGGTTTGTAAATATAAAATGAATAGGGAAAGTCTCCAGCCAGTCTCAATACCTTAATTTCACAGAAAACCAGTGGCATTGACGAGGGACAGCCTCAAAATGTACAAGGATTTCTCCACCTAGTCATGTTTCCTTGAGGATAAAATACGTACGTACCTCATTCAAATACAAAATAATAAATAACTTGTATTCAAAGCTCCTTTTTTGGATTTTGTGCTGCTATTCCGACTCTCTTAAAAATGATGGATTGTTCATACTTTATAAAAGGACATGACACAAACAATAAATAGCACAAGCATGAGTTACTGTCTAACTTAGCTGTTAAGGTAAGGATAATACAATAAATAACATTACTTCAACGTACAGCGATGCCAAACCTCTCGATGCCATCCTCCTCGCAGTCGCCAATGACCGAGTTGAGGTTATGGAAGTCATGTGACTCGCCGTCCGTCACGATCACCATCACTTTCTTCACACCGGGCCGTGCTCCTCGCTCCGGCATGAAGGCTTCCGTCCTAAGCGAGGGGAAGTGCATGCATGCTTTCACACAAGTTGCTATGATTTCAACGAGCGCGGGTGTGTTTGTTTTCTTTAAAGACGTTAATTGCCAAGTTCAATTTGAATTACGGGCTTCTGACTCATGCACGACCGCAATGATCTAACAGAAAGTTTTTACTGCACATTCAAACTCGGGGGCGCGGCGAATGTGGAGTACCTGGCAGTGTCAATGCCCAAGAAAGTCATTGTTTTGAAGCCGGTCTGCTGAGGGAGCTCCTTGACGAAGTCCAGCAGAGCGGGGGTGTTGTCGAACTGGCTCAGATTGACACGGTGGGTGACGGTCTCTCCGTAGGACACGATGCCCACCTGGAAAGCACAAGGTTGTTCTTGTAAACGTGAACTACTTTTTCCCCTTTCTTCTTCTGCCGAGGATGTGGTCGACTCGGGTGGGGCTTTTTTTAAAAGACTGAAGCGGCCATGGAAGATGTGACTTATTTTCCAGAGTTTCCCCTTTGGAAAAGTCCACATGCTACTGGGCAGATCGATGCAGCCATAAAAAAGACTGGTAAATATGGAAATATATACAAGCTGTAGTACAAACTAGTTGCAAGTGCTAATATTATGAGAGAAATTCACTTGCTGCTTGTTCTATTGCACATGCGTCAAACTCAAGGCCCAAGGGGCCAAATTTGACCCGCCACATTGAAAGCCTGGAAATGATGTGTATCAATGAAGCACTTCATCTTTCTTACTAACCGTATTTGTTCTTTTAATTCTGACAGAAAAATTGCATGTACTGCCTAAAATTGCATGTCTTTTAAACTTGAGAATTATCTGACCGTGCAAAAAAACATTATATTAACACACGGGGGTCCAAAATGCGACCCGCAGCATAATGTTGGATAAAAATACAGTAAACATGTAAAAAAAGGAAAAAAAGAGCAACAAATTGTGATGTAATGTGAAAAAAGCTAAACATTTGATATTATCTTAGGCGTGTCCAAACTTCTTCGAGCAAGTGTCTGATACTGAAGCGTTGTGATTGTGATTTATTTTTATATTTTGTAAAAAAAATAATTAAAAAGACAAAAAAGAACATAATACATCCAGTATTTAAAGACAAAACAGCGTATTATTATTAGTTATTAGTGTCAAAATTGGAACTTTTTCTCATTACATTATGTCTTTTTATGTCTTCTAGTCAGAGGCCTAATGGTTGTCCGCCCTGAGATCGGTAGGTTGTTAGTTCAAACACCGGCCGAGTCATACCAAAGACTATAAAAATAGGACCCATTACCTCCCTGCTTGGCACTCAGCATCAAGGGTTGGAATTGGGGGTTAAATCACCAAAAATGATTCCCGGGCGCGGCACCGCTGCTGCCCATTGCTCCCTTCACCTCCCAGGGGGTGTACAAGGGGATGGGTCAAATGCAGAGGACAAATTTCACCACACCTAGTGTGTGTGTGACAATCATTGGTACTTTAACTTTAACTTAACTTTAACTTTTTGATTTTTTTTCTTTATACATTTGAACTTTTGTTGTTTTTTTACCTGTGTAATAATTAATAGTAGTACATTTTGTCACCTATAACACAAAGCTGACACTAAGTTTGACTTTAAATCTGTTTTTAGCATTTAATTTTTTTTTCCAAAAAAAAAGTTGGAAAAAGTTGCGACACACCTGGGTTATTAACATGTATTCAAAGAAAATTTGGGTTGGAATAAAATATCTCTGCCTTGAATTATGATTTCAAAACCACGTAGGTTATCTACCAATTTCTACGTAAAAAAATGGAATAATCAAATCCAATTTTACATTATAGTTCATATATATGCATTGTCACAAGCAGCCCACTGAGAGCACCCATAACTGTAATGCGGTCCTCGATGAAAACAAGTTTGACACCCCTGTTCTATGGCATAATAACCCACAAGTGAAAAACAATAGTTGAAAAACATCTTAGTCTTTAGGGAAACTGACCTGTGAGAGGTTAGGTCCGATCTGAATGTTCTCAATGAAGCGGATGAGAAAGTCAATGATGCTGGTCCAGGGATAGATGCTGTTGGATCCGTCCAGGACGATCACAATGTCCAGCTCCTTTGCACAGTCTGGATTGAAAAAGTCAGAAATTTGACTTCAACATTTCTAAAGTGTCTACGAAAATGGAGCTAAATTATGCAGATGACCAATATGCATCAATGCATTGGCACCAGTATTGTGCCATGTCGCTGTTATGTGTGAGCAGCACCAACACAGAACGAGAGGGTTGAGTTTGAACCCTCACATATTTTTCTGATTTTGGAGCAGCGATGTGCGGTGAGATTGAAGGCAGGTAAGGAACTTTGGGGGTTTTGTTTAAAAATAACGAGTTAACTAAGACTTCTATGGAAATGCAAGAACCGAGACTCAGATTTCCCTCGCCCGGACGCGGGTCACCGGGGCCCCCCTCCGGAGCCAGGCCCGGAGTTGGGGCACGATGGCGAGCGCCTGGTGGCCGGGCCTGTCCCCATGGGGCCCGGCCGGGCACAGCCCGAAGAGGCAACGTGGGTCCCCCCTCCAATGGGCTCACCACCCATAGCAGGGGCCATAGAGGTCGGGTGCAATGTGAGCTGGGCGGTAGCCGTAGGCAGGGCACTTGGCGGTCCGATCCTCGGCTACAGAAGCTAGCTCTTGGGACGTGGAACGTCACCTCGCTGGGTGGGAAGGAGCCTGAGCTAGTGCGCGAGGTAGAGAAGTTCCGGTTGGATATAGTCGGACTCACCTCGACGGACAGCAAGGGCTCTGGAACCAGTTCTCTCGAGAGGGGCTGGACTCTCTTCCACTCTGGCGTTGCCAGCAGTGAGAGGCGACGGGCTGGGGTGGCAATTCTTGTTGCCCCCCGGCTCAGAGCCTGCATGTTGGAGTTCAACCCGGTGGACGAGAGGGTAGCTTCCCTCCGCCTTCGGGTGGGGGGACGGGTCCTGACTGTTGTTTGCGCTTACGCGCCAAACAGCAGCTCAGAGTACCCACCCTTTTTGGATTCACTCGAGGGAGTACTTGAAAGTGCTCCCCCGGGTGATTCCCTCGTTCTACTGGGGGACTTCAACGCTCATATTGGCGGCGACAGTGAAACCTGGAGAGGCGTGATTGGGAAGAATGGCCGCCCGGATCTGAACCCAAGTGGTGTTTTGTTATTGGACTTTTGTGCCCGTCACGGATTGTCCATAACGAACACCATGTTCAAGCATAAGGGTGTCCATATGTGCACTTGGCACCAGGACACCCTAGGCCGCAGTTCTATGATCGACTTTGTAGTTGTGTCATCGGATTTGCGGCCTCATGTTTTGGACACTCGGGTGAAGAGAGGGGCGGAGCTTTCTACCGATCACCACCTGGTGGTGAGTTGGCTGCGATGGTGGGGGAGGATGCCGGAGAGACCTGGCAGGCCCAAACGCATTGTGAGGGTTTGCTGGGAACGTCTGGCAGAGTCTCCTATCAGAGAGAGTTTCAATTCCCACCTCCGGAAGAACTTTGAACATGTCACGAGGGAGGTGCTGGACATTGAGTCCGAGTGGACCATGTTCCACGCCTCTATTGTCGAGGCGGCTGATTGGAGCTGTGGCCGCAAGGTAGTTGGTGCCTGTCGTGGCGGTAATCCTAGAACCCGTTGGTGGACACCGGCGGTGAGGGATGCCGTCAAGCTGAAGAAGGAGTCCTATCGGGTTCTTTTGGCTCATGGGACTCCTGAGGCAGCGGACAGGTACCGACAGGCCAAGCGGTGTGCGGCTTCAGCGGTCGCGGAGGCAAAAACTCGGACATGGGAGGAGTTCGGGGAAGCCATGGAAAACGACTTCCGGATGGCTTCGAAGCGATTCTGGACCACCATCCGCCGCCTCAGGAAGGGGAAGCAGTGCACTACCAACACCGTGTATGGTGCGGATGGTGTTCTGCTGACCTCGACTGCGGAAGTTGTGGATCGGTGGAGGGAATACTTCGAAGACCTCCTCAATCCCACCAACACGTTTTCCTATGAGGAAGCAGTGCCTGGGGAATCTGTGGTGGGCTCTCCTATTTCTGGGGCTGAGGTTGCTGAGGTAGTTAAAAAGCTCCTCGGTGGCAAGGCCCCGGGGGTGGATGAGATCCGCCCAGAGTTCCTTAAGGCTCTGGATGCTGTAGGGCTGTCTTGGTTGACAAGACTCTGCAGCATCGCGTGGACATCGGGGGCAGTACCTCTGGATTGGCAGACCGGGGTGGTGGTTCCTCTCTTTAAAAAGGGGAACCGGAGGGTGTGTTCTAACTATCGTGGGATCACACTCCTCAGCCTTCCCGGTAAGGTCTATTCAGGTGTACTGGAGAGGAGGCTACGCCGGATAGTCGAACCTCGGATTCAGGAGGAACAGTGTGGTTTTCGTCCTGGTCGTGGAACTGTGGACCAGCTCTATACTCTCGGCAGGGTCCTTGAGGGTGCATGGGAGTTTGCCCAACCAGTCTACATGTGCTTTGTGGACTTGGAGAAGGCATTCGACCGTGTCCCTCGGGAAGTCCTGTGGGGAGTGCTCAGAGAGTATGGGGTTTCGGACTGTCTGATTGTGGCGGTCCGCTCCCTGTATGATCAGTGTCAGAGCTTGGTTCGCATTGCCGGCAGTAAGTCGGACACGTTTCCGGTGAGGGTTGGACTCCGCCAAGGCTGCCCTTTGTCACCGATTCTGTTCATAACTTTTATGGACAGAATTTCTAGGCGCAGTCAAGGCGTTGAGGGGATCCGGTTTGGTGGCTGCAGGATTAGGTCTCTGCTTTTTGCAGATGATTTGGTCCTGATGGCTTCATCTGGCCAGGATCTTCAGCTCTCACTGGATCGGTTCGCAGCTGAGTGTGAAACGACTGGGATGAGAATCAGCACCTCCAAGTCCGAGTCCATGGTTCTCGCCCGGAAAAGGGTGGAGTGCCATCTCCGGGTTGGGGAGGAGATCTTGCCCCAAGTGGAGGAGTTCAAGTTCCTCGGAGTCTTGTTCACGAGTGAGGGAAGAGTGGATCGTGAGATCGACAGGCGGATCGGTGCGGCGTCTTCAGTAATGCGGACGCTGTATCGATCCGTTGTGGCGAAGAAGGAGCTGAGCCGGAAGGCAAAGCTCTCAATTTACCGGTCGATCTACGTTCCCATCCTCACCTATGGTCATGAGCTTTGGGTTATGACCGAAAGAACAAGATCACGGGTACAAGCGGCCGAAATGAGTTTCCTCCGCCGGGTGGCGGGGCTCTCCCTTAGAGATAGGGTGAGAAGCTCTGTCATCCGGGGGGAGCTCAAAGTAAAGCCGCTGCTCCTCCACATCGAGAGGAGCCAGATGAGGTGGTTCGGGCATCTGGTCAGGATGCCACCCGAGCGCCTCCCTAAGGAGGTGTTTAGGGCATGTCCGACCGGTAGGAGGCCACGAGGAAGACCCAGGACACGTTGGGAAGACTATGTCTCCCGGCTGGCCTGGGAACGCCTCGGGATCCCCCGGGAGGAGCTGGACGAAGTGGCTGGGGAGAGGGAAGTCTGGGCTTCCCTGCTTAGTCTGCTGCCCCCGCGACCCGACCTCGGATAAGCGGAGGAAGATGGATGGATGGATGGAGTTAACTAATAATCACAAAAGATGATCGCATTAATCATGTATATACACAGATTAATCACACAATTTATTTTGACTGTACATGTTCATTTACCTTAACTGCAGATGATTTCCTAAAAGGAGGTTGGTCAGTGATGAGGTTAATGCATAAGTCAGTGCAAAGATGATACGATGTTGTTTCAAAATATACTCTGACTGGACTTCAGATAAAACTGTTACCATGTTTTGATCATATTAATGGCTTGCATTCAATCCATCAATCCATCGTCTTTCGCTTATCCGAAGTCGGGTCGCTGGGGTAGCAGCCTAAGCAGAGAAGCCCAGATTTCCCTTTCCCCAGCTACTTTGTCCAACTCTTCCTGGGGGATCTCGAGGTGTTCCCAGGCTAGCTGGGAGACATAGTCTCTCCACCGCGTCCTGGGTCTTCCCCGTGGTCTCCTACCGGTCATACGTGCCCTAAACACCTCTCCAGGAAGGCATTCAGGGGGAATTCTGACCAGATGCCCGAACCACCTCATCTGGCTCCTCTCAATGTGGAGGAGCAGTGGCTTTACTTTGAGCTCGTCCCGAATGACAGAGCTTCTCACCCTATCTCTAAGGGAGAGCCCCGCCACCCGACGGAGGAAACTAATTTCGGCCGCTTGTACCCGTGATGTTGTCCTTTCAGTCATAACCCAAAGCTCATGAAGATAGGGAGGTAGATCGACCGGTAAATCGAGAGTTTTTCCTTTTGGCTTAGCTCCTTCTTCACCAGGACGGACCGATAGAGGGTCTGCATCACTGCAGACACTGCACCAATCCGCCTGTCGATCTCGCAATCCACTCTTCCCTCACTCATGAACAAGACTCTGAGGTACACGAACTCCTCCACCTGGGGCATGATCTCCTCCCTAACCCGGAGATGGCACGCCACCCTTTTCCGGGCAAGAACCATGGACTCGGACTTGGAAGTGCTGATTTTCATCCCAGTCACTTCACACTCAGCTGCGAACCGATCCAGTGAGGGCTGAAGATCCTTGGCAGATGAAACCAGCAGGACCAGATCATGCGCAAAACGCAGAGACCTAATCCTGCAGCCACCAAACCGGATCGTCTCAACCACCTGACTGTGCCTAGAAATTCTGTCCCAAAAAATGTAAACAGAATCGGTGACAAAAGGCAGCCCTAGCGGAGTCCAACCCTCACTGGAAACGGGTCTGACTTACTGCCAGGAATGCAGACCAAGCTCTGACACTGATCAGACATGGGCAGACCGCTACAATCAGGTGGTCCAATACCCCATACACTGGGGTATGTTCTCCCCACAGGACTTCCCAAGGGACATGGTCGAATGCCTTCTCCAAGTTCACAAAACACATTGTTGGGCAAACGTCCATGCACTCTCAAGGATCCTGCCGGGAGTATAGAGTTGGTCCACAGTTCCAAGACCAGGACGAAAACCAAACTGCTCCTCCTGAACCCAAGCTTCGACTATCCAACGTAGCCTCCTCTCGAGTACACTTGAATAGACCATACCGGCAAGGCTGAGTAGTGTGATCCCACGATAATTGGAACACACCGTCCGGTTCCCCTTTTTAAATAGAGGAACCACCATCCCGGTCTGCCAATCCAGAGGCACTGCTCCCAATGTCCACGCAATGCTGCGGAGTCTTATCACCCACGACAGCCCCACAACATCCAAAGCCTTAAAGAACTCTGGGTGGATCTGAACTACCTCGGCAACCTCAGCCCCAGAAATAGGAGAGCCCACCGCGAAATCCCCAGGCACTGCTTCATTATTGGAAAACGTGTAGGTGGGATTGAGGAGGTCTTTGAAGTATTCGTTCCACCAATCCACAACATCCTCAGTTAACGTCAGTAGCACACCGTCCTCACTATACACTGTGTTGACAGTGCCGTTTTCCCCTCCTGGGGTGGCGGATGGTGGTCCAGAATCACTTCGAAGTCGTCTGGAAGTTGTTCTCCATGGCTTCTCCCAACTCGTTCCATGTCCGAGTTTTTCCCTCTGCAACCGCCAAAGCCGCACACAGCTTGGCCTGTCGGTACCTGTCCACTGCCTCTGGACTTCCATGAGCCAACTTGACGGCATCCCTCACTATTGGTGTCCACCAGCAGGTTCTGAGATTACCGCCACGGCCGATTGGCTGCCTTGGCAATAGAGCAAGGAACATGGTCCACTCAGACTCAATATCCAGCGCCTCCCTCGTAATATGTTTAAAGTTCTCCTGGAGGTGGGCATTGAAACTCTCTCTGACGGGAGACACAAAAGACGTTCTTAGCAGACCTTCAATATACATTTGGGCTTGCCAGGTCTTTCCGGCATCCTCTCCCACCATCGGAGCTGACTCCGAAGGTGATGATCGGTTGAAAGCTCCGTTCATCTCTTCACCCGAGTGTCCAAAACACAAGACCGACTTAAACTGACTTCAGTTTATTAATGATTAATCAAAAGGTAATACTTGCTTGCATAATTTGAATTATGCAAACAAGTAATAACTTGTGATAAATCAATATTAAACTGAACTCAGCAGTGTGATTATCCATCTATCCATCCATCCATTTTCTACCGCTTGTCCCTTGCAGGGTTGCGTGGGGGCTGGAGCTTATCCCAGCTGCACTCGAGCGGAAGGCAGGGCACAACCTGGACAAGTCAGCACCTCATCGCAGGGCCAACACAGATAGACTGACAACATTCACACTAACAATCACACAATTTAGTGTTGCAATTAGCTTATCCCTAGAAGCCTGTCTTTGGAGATGGGAGGAAGCTGGAGTACCCAGAGAGAACATGCAAGCTTCATACAGAAAGACCCCGAGCCCGGGAATCGAACCCAGGACCTGTGAGACAAGAGCACGAACAACTGTTCCACCATGCTGCCTCACAAGTGTGATTCATCTGATTTAAAAAAATTATGATTTGACAGCCATGACATGTTCTCATTAATGTTAATAGAGGCTGCTAATTAAGAGGATTAGACAAAGAGAGAATAATTCACTTTCATAAAAAATGTTATCAAAAACTTCTTAGTCATTTAGGTTTGTAAAGTAAAACAAAAATTTGGGTTCTTACCTTTTATTTGTAAGTGAAGCACATGCATCTATCATCATCCAGGTAAAGCTCTTATACACAGTACTTTGATTTAAAAGTCTGTTTGGACTAAAAGTCTACTTTTTGGGCTTGTATGTATATAGTCCTTGATCTTGGTCGTCACATTCATTCATTCGGCAGAGCATTAAAATATAAGTAGTTTTTTTTGTTTTTTTTAAACAAAAGCAGTGAGTGTCTTCTGTGAAAAACCATGGTATGGTAGCAACAAGCGCCTGCTAGCTCATGTACGCCACCCCCAAATCATACTGATTCAGTGTGAGTGGTGATTGAGGGTAGCACAGCGCCTCTCAGTATGATTTTTCCGTATTTATTGTCCGATTAGCCAGAATAATTATGTCACACGTACATAAATACATTACACAGGCTGTAGATTCTAAAACAGAGGTGTCAAAGTCGTTTTCACTGAGGGCCACATCGCAGTTATGTTTGGCCCCAGAGGGCCACTTCTAACAGTGAATACTATTATTACACAATTTTTTAATGCATTTTATTAGTAGATTTTTATTAAACTCAAATGTAAAAAAAAAAAAGATAAGTTGCAATAATTTCACCTCAAAATGTAGTGTATTTTACTGTAAATGGAAAAATAGTACTGCTGTTTTTATGGTAAAAAAAAAAAAAGAAAAAAAAAAAAAAAAAAAAAAAAGGCAGCTAAGGTGCAAGAAATTCACTGTAAAAATTAATACTTTTTTTTTTATTGTAAGTTAAAAAAACTGCATTTTTATAGTAAAATTTCAGCACTTGGGTTGCCAGTTTTTTACCACAAATCAACAACTGTAGATTTTTCGGTGTATTACTGTAAATGCCAAAACGGCACCACAGTTTATGACAGTAAAAAAAAGTACTGTTTTTTTAATTTAGAGAAAAATGCTGTAAAAACCACAGTAAATTTCACAATTTTACCATGAAATCTATTGCTAATTTTAAATTGCACCATTTGATGGATAACTTGCTTTGAAACCATTATTATTACCGTATTTTTCGGAGTATAAGTGGCAGCTGCCAAAAATGCATAATAAAAAAGGAAAAAAACATATATAAGTCGCACTGGAGCCCGGCCAAACTATGAAAAAAACTGCGACTTATAGTCCGAAAAATACGGTAGTATGTATTTCTATTTAGAAAATGGTTTGAATGTTTAATATAATATTTGCATAATTATTTAAGTTAACATAATTTGTGATTACAGGAAGTACAAATATCGTTTTTCTCCCAAAAAAGAAATAAATAATACATTTAGTAAGAAAAGTTACAGTACTTTATTGATACATATTATTTCCAGGCTTTCGAGGGGCCAAATAAAATGAAGTGGTTGGCCACACTTGGCCTCCGGGCCTTGAGTTTGACACCTGTTCTAAAGTGAAGAAAGTCATAGTGTAAACTGGTGCTGACATGTTTGTGCACTAAAGCAGACAGGAAACACTCGCTTCCGCACTTAATGAGAACATTTTAGGCACTGCCTCATCTGGTTTCTATGACGTATGCATTTCGTACACTCAGGACATGGCGCACTGCACATAAATCGGTAAGTCGGCATACACAATAAGCAGACAGGAAACGTCTATTGTGGCAGCTTCATGCTAACTTTCTGCACTGACAATAATCAGGAAATCAGTGGAAATTTTTAAATTAAAAAAAATAATTGTAATCATGCAGAAAATACATGTATAACGCAGTTTTTACAAAATATATTAATATTTACTTTATCAATAATTGCAATGCTAGGACTTAACATTTGGGGACTTCCCATTATGTCGAAAGACATTATTGCTGCTGGAGAGATATTTTATACATCACACCACACACTGGCACGAGGGATGAAACGTAAGATCAATTGTTTAAAATTCAATCATTGTACTGAATCGACCTGAATGTAAGACAATTTTGGCAGTCTCAAAAATGCGGCTTGTTTTAAATTTGGGAAACATCCATACTGTATTTCTGATAGGATAATACATATAACAACAAACATGCAGATCCTGGTTTGGACCCAGACCCAGATGTCTTTTCTATCCGCACCCAAAAACATTTTCAAAGAAAAATGCCCTAAAAGGACAGGTTGTCTCATATCCGGGGTCTGGAAAGTTATACATGCAATCGGCTGTGCCCTATCCGAGTCAGAGCTTTTCTTCCAGTCACTCACACATACTATAGTGAGCTGCAGAGATGCAGCCACTACACAGAGAGAAATATAATATAATATTATATAGTTACCTACTGACAATTGTGTCTTTTTTTGTTTCTGATGTTGGCTACATTCCCACTGCGGGGTATGACGCCCAATTCAGATTTTGTGTTAAATCCAATCTTTTTATATAGTCGTCCACATGAACAAAACAAATATGTGACTTCTTTGTTTATTGTGAACGGAATGCATACGTAAATGACGACACACATTTAAAGAAGTAAATGTGGCTACAATTCTAGTAGGTCTTAGTTTTGCCGCATTTGTGGCAATTTCATGGATTTTGTTCAACCGGAGTCAACATTTCCATAACATAATTATTTGGCGTAGGAAGGAAGAGGGAACTAATTTTGACATTCGCAGTTTGTGGGACATTTTCTTTGGCATCTGACATCTGTGGGCGAGCAGTCGGGGCCAGGAGTAGTAGGACATTGATGTAATATCGTCTTTTAGCTTGTTTTTTCTCATTTGTTCACCATTTCTTTTGGCGATCGTCTATTTTGGCGAAACAATGATAACGCTCATTGCTTTTTTGATGATAAATGTGACCCGATTGATCAGACTGTAGTCGCAGCAGATAAATGATCAAATTTATATCCACATACGAAAGAGGTCTGGGTCGGATTTTAAAAATTCCGAATGTTTATATTCACATGAAAAAAATCAGATACATGTCACCAATGGGATAAAAAATGGGAATTGACATGCAGTGTGAACATCAAGAACGAGAAAGTTTGATCATATTACGCCTATACTGGCTCACCTGCACTGGCTTCCTGTGCACTTAAGGATGCGACTTTAAAATAAAATACTAAACGGTCTAGCTCCATCCAATCTTGATGATTGTATTGTCCCATATGTCCCGCTAATTAGGGATTCCCAGAGCCCAAAAAAAGTCTGCGGGCTATAGAGATGGTTAGAGATGCTATCTCAGTATAAGCATTGAAATCCCATCTTAAAGGCCTACTGAAACCCACTACTACCGACCACGCAGTCTGATAGTTTATACATCAATGATGAAATCTTAACATTGCAACACATGCCAATACGGCCGGGTTAGCTTACTAAAGTGCAATTTTAAATTTCGCGCGAAATATCCTGCTGAAAACGTCTCGGTATGATGAAGTCTGCGCGTGACGTCACGGATTGTAGAGGACATTTTGGGACATCATGGTGGCCAGCTATTAAATCGTCTGTTTTCATCGCAAAATTCCACAGTATTCTGGACATCTGTGTTGGTGAATCTTTTGCAATTTGTTCAATGAACAATGGAGACAGCAAAGAAGAAAGCTGTAGGTGGGAAGCGGTGTATTGCGGCAGGTGTTGTGCCGGATAATGCACCCCCGCCGTAGAATGCACCCTTCGACTGGTGTGCCGGATAACACAGCCGGTGTTTCATTGTTTACATTCCCGGAAGATGACAGTCAAGCTTTACTATTGGCCTGTGGAGAACTGGGACAACAGAGACTCTTACCAGGAGGACTTTGAGTTGGATGCGCAGACGCGGTACCGTGAGTACGCATGCAGCTGCGGCTTCCAAACATTTGATCGCTTGCCCATACGTGCGTGCTGCTATGTGCATGTCACGTACGTAACTTTGGGGACTTTGGGGAAATATATGTGCTGTATGAACTTTGGGGAGGTGAACGGTACTTTGGGCTGTGAGATTGAGTGTGTTGTGCAGGTGTTTGAGTTGTATTGGCGGGTTATATGGACGGGAGGGGGGAGGAGTTTGTTATGCGGGATTAATTTGTGGCATATTAAATATAAACCTGGTTGTGTTGTGGCTAATAGAGTATATATATGTCTTGTGTTTATTTACTGTTTTAGTCATTCCCAGCTGAATATCAGGTCCCACCCGCCTCTCACAGCATCTTCCCTATCTGAATGGCTCCCACTGCCCTCTAGTCCTTCACTCTCACTTTCCTCATCCACAAATCTTTCATCCTCGCTCAAAATAATGGGGAAATTGTCGCTTTCTCGGTCCGAATCGCTCTCGCTGCTGGTGGCCATGATTGTAAACAATGCGCGGATGTGAGGAGCTCCACAACCTGTGACGTCACGCTACTCGTCTGCTACTTCCGGTACAGGCAAGGCTTTTTTATCAGCGACCAAAAATTGCGAACTTTATCGTCGATGTTCTCTACTAAATCCTTTCAGCAAAAATATGGCAATATCGCGAAATGATCACGTATGACACATCGAATGGACCTGCTATCCCCGTTTAAATAAGAAAATCGCATTTCAGTAGGCTTTTAAACCCAAAGAAATACATTTAAGAAAGACATTGGGAAATAACATTATTAGTAAGTATTTTGTTAATGGCAGAAAGATCTAAAAGCCTACATTGGAGTCTTATATTGGTCTTTGAGGACTGTTCTGTGAACTTGGTCATTAAGTGAACCAGAAGGGTGGTGCATGCACGTTTACATATAAAAAGAACGCTCTAATCTTCCTCACTTTGGGGAATTGATGTCCGGGTGGTTACTGCTGATGCTAATCTTATATCCCAGACTTGTGAATGAGGGAAGCTTCGGGGCAGCGTACCTTGCACGCCTGGCGCCACCGAGTTGAGGACCTGGAAGGACGAGCTGACGTTGGCACAAACCCCCGAGATGTATTGTTGTTGACCACACATGTAGCCGTACTGGGGACCGCAGGCCTGCACAGACAAAACACACACATTCATAGATACACAAACATGACAACAAATACTGTCTGCTTTTTTACCAGGCGACACTGAAACGGAAGAGAGAAACCAAGAGGAAAGAACTGCTTGAAGTGGGCTGAATGTGGGTCCATAAAAACACCACATACAGACTTCAGAAGTTCACTGGATTTGGAATAACAGGAAAATTGAATCATTTAATAAGTCATTTGGCATCTATAAAACTAGTAGATGCATGATTTCCTTCAAAATGCATGATGATCACAATGTCCCTTACTTGCTTATAATACTGTATAACTACTATTAACGGTCCCATATTGTACTTCCTTTTAAACATGTCCCACAATAGCGCATTTTGCAGGTGTGTTGTCAAAAAAAATTATTTGGACTATGTTTACACTGCAGGGCAAAGTGGCCCAAATCTGATTTTTTTTTAATCAGATTTTTTTTTTCAGCTGACTCTTTGCACTGCAAGTAAAATGTGATTTTTATCAGACTCCAGTGTAGACGTGCATGTGGCCCCAAAGTGGCCTCGACGTCACTTACGTACGCCGTGCAATAAAGTGAAAAGAAATTGACTGGGAGGAAGTCGCTACTACTACAAAGTAAAATAAAAGTCGCCACATCTTAAAAATGTGTTTTTTTATGTGAAAATCAATTAAATTAATTGAATGTATGAAGGGATGTCATACACTGTTTTCCGAATTATTATGCAAAGTACATTTTACTCAAATTTTCATAAATAATTTATGCAAATGTCAGTCAGTATAATTTTCAAGTTGTACCGTTAGTTTAATTCATATTTCATTGAACACACCACGAAATTAAAACAGTATTTTTACAATAAATAACTCAAAGTCCACTGTTCCAAATTATTAAGCACAACAGTGTTTCAATACATTTTATAGGCTGCAAGAACTGAATTTGTAGCAGTATAAGACCATATAAATTACAATATTTTTGATTGAAATAATTTTGGACTAAACAGGCAGAGTTACATGTAGATTAACTACGTTCAAAGTATTGGACAGGACGTCGGAAATGTGTATATAAAGTGGTACTTTATGTAAGAATAAATGGGCATACAAAAACGGTCCCAATCGATCTTTGTAGCTTGTTATCATCTGTCGTTCATTCATCACCGTAAGCTAGCATTGCTCAATCTCAACAATAACAATGCTCCGGCTCCCGGTCTTTTTAACATCCGGTTTGCCGCAATGAATTGTGGAACATGCAGTTTTTTAGTTAACCCTTTGTTAGACTATGAAGTAGAAAACAACTCAATTCAGTGTCAGTGTTTCTCAAATAACAAATATTAAATACATGTATAAATTAAATCAATTCCTTTTTAACTCTTTTGAACTGTAAATAATAATATATGAATTTATCAGCAATTACAAACCCCGTTTCCATATGAGTTGGGAAATTGTGTTAGATGTAAATATAAACGGAATACAATTATTTGCAAATAATTTTCAACCCATATTCAGTTGAATATGCTACAAAGACAACATATTTGATGTTCAAACTGATAAACTTTTTTTTTTTTGCAAATAATCATTAACTTTAGAATTTGATGCCAGCAACACGTGACAAAGAAGTTGGGAAAGGTGGCAATAAATACTGATAAAGTTGAGGAATGCTCATCAAACACTTATTTGGAACATCCCACAGGTGAACAGGCAAATTGGGAACAGGTGGGTGCCATGATTGGGTATAAAAGTAGATTCCATGAAATGCTCAGTCATTCACAAACAAGGATGGGGCGAGGGTCACCACTTTGTCAACAAATGCGTGAGCAAATTGTTGAACAGTTCAAGAAAAACCTTTCTCAACCAGCTATTGCAAGGTAGTAAAAGAGTGCGGGTACTAGACTGGCCTGCCTGTAGTCCAGACCTGTCTCCCATTGAAAATGTGTGGCGCATTATGAAGCCTAAAATACCACAACGGAGACCGGCGGACTGTTGAACAACTTAAGCTGTACATCAAGCAAGAATGGGAAAGAATTCCACCTGAGAAGCTTGAAAAATGTGTCTCCTCAGTTCCCAAATGTTTACTGAGTATTGTTAAAAGGAAAGGCCATGTAACACAATGGTGAACATGCCCTTTCACAACTACTTTGGCATTGTTGCAGCCATGAAATTCTAAGTTAATTATTATTTGCAAAAAAAAAATAAAGTTTATGAGTTTGATTATCAAATATCTTGTCTTTGTAGTGCATTCAATTGAATATGAGTTCAAAAGGATTTGCAAATCATTGTATTCCATTTATATTTACATCTAACACAATTTCCCAACTCATATGGAAATTTCCTATAGTTGTAATGGGTATCAGGATTATGTCAGGGAGAGCATGTCCCAAATTCCAAGCTGCTGTTTTGAGGCATGTTATAAAAAAATAATGCACTTTGTGACTTCAATAATAAATATGGCAGTGCAATGTTGGCACTTTTTTCCATAACTGGAGTTGAAGTTGTTCTCTTATTTTGGAAAACCTTGTTTTTGATTGATTGATTGAAACGTATATTAGTAGATTGCACAGTACAGTACATATTCCGTACAATTGACCACTAAATGGTAACACCTGAATAAGTTTTTCAACTTGTTTAAGTCGGGGTCCACGTTAATCAATTCATGGTAAAGTTACATTGTTTAATGCATCCAGCGGGGCATCACAACAAAATTAGGCATAATAATGTGTTAATTCCACGACTGTATATATCGGACAATATCGAATATCGGATATCGGCAAAAAATCCATTATCGGACATCTATAATGAAGATGATTTTTTTGTCGGAAGGTACGGTTCTACTTTTTGTACCATGGAAGAAAGTGGTCAGTCAGAAACTCTACATACATTTAGAGGTAATTTTCACACCTTCCGGGACCCTAAAGAGACCTACCAGCTCTCTCCCCATAATTCCAGCCCAAAACATGACAATCCCACACCTTGCTGCCGTCTCAGCCTTGTTGGGACATTGTGGCCATTCACCAACCATCCGCTGCTCCAGCCATCTGGGCCATCTAGGGTTGCACGCCACTCATCGATAAACAAAACTTCTTCATGTATTCCTGAGGCCACTGCAACCGTTTCTGCTTGTGAGCATTGTTTAGGGGTGGCCGAATATTAGCTTCAAGCACACTTGCAAACTTCTTGAGGATCCTCCACCTTGAGGTTCGTGGTACTCCAGAGGCACCAGCGGCATCAAATACCTCTTTGCAATGGCTTTTTAGCAGCTTCTCTCTTAATCCGATGAAGTTGTCTGGCAGAGACTTTTTTTTATTTTGCCTTTATCTGCACAAACTCGCCTGTGCTCTGAATTAGCAACAAATGTCTTTAGAGTTCGGTGATCACGCATACGTTTTTTGGATATATCCAATGTTTTCATACCCTGAGCAAGGTAGTGTACCATTTTACGCTTTTCAGCAACTAATATGATTGATTGATTTAAACTTTTATTAGTAGATTGCACAGTGAAGTACATATTCCGTACAATTGACCACTAAATGGTAACACCCCAATAAGTTTTTCAACTTGTTTAAGTCGGGGTCCACGTTAATCAATTCATGGTACAAATATATACTATCAGCATAATCATCACACAAGTTAGTCATCAGAGTATATACATTGAATTATTTACATTATTTACAATCCGGGGGGTGGGATGTGGAGGGGGTTGGGGCAGGGGGTTTAGGTTTGGTTGATATCAGCACTTCAGTCATCAACAGTTATATATCTGAGAAATGGACATTGTAACAGTGTAGGTCTGACTTCGTAGAATATGTACAGCGAGCAGTGAACATAGTGAGTTTAGAAAGCATAAGAACAAGTATATACATTTGATTATTTACATTTGATTATTTACAATCCGGGGAGGTGGGATGTGGAAGGGGGAGGGTGTTAGTCTAGGGTTGTAGTTGCCTGGAGGTGTTCTTTTAGTGCAGTTTTGAAGGAGGATAGAGATGCACTTTCTTTTACACCTGTTGGGAGTGCATTCCATATTGATGTGGCATAGAAGGGGAATGAGTTAAGACCTTTTGTTGGATCGGAATCTGGGTTTAACGTGGTTTGAGGAGCTCCCCCTGGTGTTGTGGTTATGGCGGTCATTTACGTTATGGAAGTAGTTTGACATGTACTTCGGTATCAGGGAGGTGTAGTGGATTTATAGACAAGGCAATCTGATGCCAAAAGATCAGTTTTGAAGCACTTTGGAGTGTTTGGACTGGCCAAAAAAATCAGATCTGTGTCACTTGAGGGCAAAAAATTCAGATTTGATGTGCAGTGCAAACAAAGCGTTTGATAATCCCTATAAGGAGCACGGAATTACATTGTCTGTGGCTTTATTTCTAATGAGCTGTGTTTGTATGCATTTTATCCACTTTTTTGTCAACTCTGCACTTGTCCACCATAATAGATGCAGCATACCGCTGTGGAGGGAGGTGTGGCCAGCGCGCCTGCAGGAGCAAAGGTCCTCTGTCTATGGTGCTGAGGACGAGCACCATCGGATAGGGGCGGGGCATGTGCTGGCAGCGAGACACAGCTGGCAGGTGATTAGATTTCACAGGTGGTACGTGTTAATCTAATCATCTGTTGTCTTTAACAGTAAGTGGCGGAGGGGATAAGGAGGTGGCTGAAAGGTCACATCCTGCTGGAGAGAAATCTGTTGAGAAATTCTATGGACATTGAAACATTGTTAAAAACTGCAAGCTTGGCTCCTGGGCCGTGTCTAACAGTGGAACTGATAGGAAGCGACTTCCACAATCGCATACAACAGCGTAACATTAAGAAGTGGGTCTGGAGGACATTATCGTTGGTAACAGTGACAAAGCTATGTAAACTATAATGCTAACATTTTCGAACATGTTGAAAAGAGAAACTGGAAATTGTGATGTACCATGTTGTATGCTTGCATGTTCAAAATAAACTCAAACTCAAACTCAAACATTACAATTTGTATTAATTTTAATCATGTTCGTTTAGCCTATTTGCTGAAGAAAAGCAAAATTATTTTTGCAGCTGACTGGCGGGTTGGCAGAGCTCAAGGTTTTATTTTAGAATGTGTAGTCAGGCCTACTTTTATTTCCCGTTCCTCTGAATTGGTGGGTGTACTGTGTACGCAGGTTGGGTGTATCTCGCTAGGGGCGTGTCAGAGGCAGTATTACGTACAGTATGTCCATGGGGAAGGAGGATTTTTCTTCACAATAAACTTAAAATTGGACGTTTGAGCGCCCCTTTCTCTTGAAAGTGCAACAAACAAAATGAAATAATAGATTTTTCTCATGTTTAAGTGCTCTTCAACAGGCTCTAGGGACACACATTTGTCATAACCGGCCATGACAGGTTGATTGATTGATTGATTGAGACTTTGATTAGTAGGTTGCACAGTGAAGTACATATTCCGTACAATTGACCACTAAATGGTAACACCCCAATAAGTTTTTCAACTTGTTTAAGTCGGGGTCCACTTAAATTGATTCATGATACAGATATATACTATCATCATAATACAGTCATCACACAAGATAATCATCAGGGTGTATACATTGAATTATTTACATTATTTACAATTCAGGGTGTGGAGGGGGGGTTAGGTTTGGTTGTTGTCATCAGTCATCAACAATTGCATCATCAGAGAAATGGATATTGAAACAGTGTAGGTCTGACTTGGTAGGATATGTACAGCAAGTAGTGGACATAGAGAGAGAGAGAAAGATCAGAAGGCATAAGAAAAATATCTGCATTTGATTGTTTACATTTGATTATTAACAACAATCCGGGGAGGGTGTTAGTTTAGGGTTGAAGTTGCCTGGAGGTGTACTTTTATTGCGGTTTTGAAGGAGGATAGAGATCCCCTTTCTTTTATACCTGTTGGGAGCGCATTCCACATTGATGTGGCATAGAAAAAGAATGAGTTAAGACCTTTGTTAGATCGGAATCTGGGTTTAACGTGGTTAGTAGAGCTCCCCCTGGTGTTGTGGTTATGGCAATCATTTAAGTTAAGGAAGTAGTTTGACATGTACTTGGTATCAGGGAGGTGTAGCGGATTTTTATAAACTAGGCTCAGTGCAAGTTGTTTTACTCTGTCCCCCATCCTGAGCCAGCCCACTTTGGAGAAGTGGGTAGGAGTGAGGTGGGATCTGGGGTGGAGGTCTAGAAGTAATCTGACTAGCTTGTTCTGGGATGTTTGGAGTCTAGATTTGAGGGTTTTGGAGGTGCTCGGGTACCAAGAGGTGCATGCGTAATCGAAAAAGGGTTGAATGAGAGTTCCCGCCAGAATCTTCATGGTGCTTTTGTTGACCAGAGAGGAGATTCTATAGGTTGAGTCTTACTAGAAAATGTAACTGTGTTTAAAGTTAGTTAAAGTCCCAACGATAGTCCCACACACACTAGGTGTGGTGAAATTATCCTCTGCATTTGACCAATCCCCATGTTCCCCCACTGGGAGGTGAGGGGAGCAGTGGGCAGCAGCGGTGGCCACGCCCGGGAATCATTTTGGTGATTAAACCCCCAATTCCAACCCTTGATACTGAGTGCCAGGCAGGGAGGCAATGGGTCACATTTTTATAGTCTTTGGTATGACTCGGTCGGGGTTTGAACTCACGACCTTCCAGTCTCAGGGCGGACACTCTAGCTACAAGGTTTCTGTGTGAGCTCTCCTTCCTCCCTGATTTTTCCACTTCCTGTATGCTTCCTCTGCCACGTCTCTGCCTGTCTGGAGAGCTGATTAACACACCTGTCTCTGTTTGGTGAGTAGGACACTCACCTGTGAACAATCACTAATTAGAGGGGTACATTTGGTAAGGGATTTATATGGTTTGGTGGATCTCGCGTAAGAGGAAAGGGACGGGGCCAGGGGTGTTTAATGATTTTGCAACGCAGTCTGCTGAAAATAATGGAAATTGCCACTCTACATAGCAACTGTCAGAATTAGAATTGCCACAAAAAACATTTTAAGATGTTCAATACTCCACTGCCGTATCCTAAAGTGGATAGTGCACCCTCCAATTTGTCAAGTTGCATGTGTCAGGTAAACCGTGACATATGAATCGCCTTCTTACTGTATATTTCCCTACGCTGCTTCCTCAAACAGCGCACGCTTTAGTTGTGTAGTTGACACTTTGCATTTCTTCTCCTGCTTATTGCTATACTTTGCATTTTCACCCACAGTTTCACCCTGTCTCATGCCAGGGCTCTTTGTTTTTGATACTCTGCTTGGTACCTAATAAAGGGACATTTGCTTGCACACCGCCTGCTTTTTCTGCATCCTGGGATCCGGGCAATAACCCCAACCATATGCCACCGTGATGCACACACTGTTTTATTAGTAGTAATCTCTTAGAATAACATTAAATTCATGGTAAATACCATCATTTTAGAAATAAGTAGGAGATACACGTTTTGGCCCATGTTGCGATCTCAAGCCCTGGTATATAAATACACACAATTTGAAAATAAAACTTGTCCAACAACGGCTACTGCATGCAACATAGTAGCAATTTTCTATGAATAACATAATGAACTCCGACAACATTTCTGAAATAACTAGTCCGATAAAGTTTGCCAATAAAAACTGCAGTTGCTGCATTTCTAAGTTTTGATTCACAGCATCCTGTCACATTCCCAGCACGTCGCTAGTGAAATCGGGAACGTCAAGCCTTGAGTTCCAACAGGCCAGAGCAAAGGTCTTGTGAACATGCAGTGAGAGTTTGTCCCATTTTTTATTTATGGTATAGGAAGAGCGTGTTTTTTCGCATACGTGCGATGCTGGGCAGCTTACCAGAAATCCGCCGTTGGGATTGGTCACGAGCGTGGTTCCCATGGTCATGTTCTCCTTGACTTCATGTAAGTTGGGAACAGTGGTGTTTTCTGGGTGAAACACGGATGAATAAACACAAGTGAGACCAACAGAGCAGCAGCACACAGGAAGAGCAGCTGAACAAATTCCTCTTCTTTGATTTTTCCCATAGGAAAAAAAACAATCACATGAGGTTAAATATAGATTTTTAGATTTGATACATTTAACAGAAGGGGCAAGTGGGGTAGTGCCCCACCAGGTACAGCAGATGGCCCTAAGGTGAAAAACATCTGTTATTATTCTTATTAGGGGGCAGCACAGTGGAACAGGGGTTACAAAGGTCCTGGGTTTGATCGCCGGCCGGGCTCAGGATCTTTCTGTGTGGAGTTTGCATGTTCTCCCCGGCTTCCTCCCACCCCCAAAAACATGCACCTGGGGATAGGTTGATTGGCAACACAAAATTGGCCCTTGTGTGTGAATGTTGTCTGTCTATCTGTGTTGGCCCTGCGATGAGGTGGCGGCTTGTCCTCCAGAATGCAGCTGGGATAGGCTCCAGCACACCCAGCAACCTCAAGAGGGACAAGCGGTAGAAAAAATGGATGGATGCATCATTAGGGGGGAGTAGTATTATGCCCCACCACACAGCAAAATAATATTACTCTTTTTGTCCTTAAAACATGTTGTTATAGAAATCCATATCTTTTTTATTTGATACAGTAATATTGTAAATAAAATGACAAAAAACAAAATTTCCTTGCAATTGTCGCAACTATTGTAAAATATGCATTATAATTATTTTTTGTTATGTTTTTCGTTAGTATGCTTGCATTCACTTGTGTGTGTGTAAAAGCCGCATATATTATGTGACTGGGCCGGCACGCTGTTTGTATGGAGGAAAAGCGGACGTGACGACAGTTTGGAGAGGCATTGCCTTTAAGGCACGCCCCCAATATTGTTGTCGGGGTGGAAATCGGGAGAATTGTTGCCACGGGAGATTTTCGGGAGGGGCAATGAAATTCGGGAGTCTCCCGGGAAAATCGGGAGGGTTGGCAAGTATGGTGACCGGAAACAAAAAATGTGAGCGATTCCATTATGCCGCTAGCTAAAGTATTACCTCTGCACACATTCTACGGGATAACAAAATGTATTTTGTAATCATTATTAAACACGATTTACCTGGCCTACAAATTCTGCCTAGCAACAAGTGGCATGCCATTTCTACATATAAAAACAGGACTACACACAAACTGTATATCCCGTAAGCAAGAGAATAGTTAAGCAATTACAACATGTGGCTAAAATGACTAAGTTGTTACAAACGTGGGAATGTTTTGGGATGTAAGGGGGTACACACATTCACACAGTCTCATAAATGACAGCACCACTCAGTGACTCAGGAACATTTCAGTTTGGAATCTGACTCCCATTAGCAGGCAGCTCTTGTCATGACATATGTTCTACTCACGGATGTTAACTTCATGGACGGCTGATTGCACATTCTGCCTCAGGTTTTATTTGCTGACAGGGTCATATTATTTTTACTTTAAAAAAAAAAAAAGGAAGTGCACAAACTAAACAGGAAAAGGATAACATATTTTTCCTCCACCAGAGCGTCCCCAATATAATAAGTAACAAAGCAAAGAGGAATGTTAGCAATTTAACCTAAGCTGTAGAAGGATGCCGGAAGATACAGGCTCATGGCCACATTATGTACACCTGCAGCTATGAAACTAGAAAAGCACTTCATTGTCATTGTCATAGAGAAGGGGTCGGCATCCCAAAACGCTGAAAGAGCCACATTGGACCAAAAAAAAACAAAAACTAATCTGTCTGGAGCCGCAAAAAATGAAAAGCCGTATATAAGTCTTATTTTGAAGGCAACACATGACGTAAGTGTCTATATTAGCTATAATAGCCTACTATCAAAATGACTATATGTCGCAGGCTGAAGCAAATCTTCATTAACAGAAATGTTGAAATTTTATATATTTATTCTACACATTTTTACAACATTCGAAACCATTAGTAAATCAGAGCCTACTCAGAAGGTGAGATAACTCCTGGAAATGACAGGCTTTTAATGGCCAAAGGTATAAATGTGTGTGTCCAAGTTAAAGGAATCGGCAGGCTGTCTTCTTTTAATAGATTTATTACAATCTTTGGCAAGCTAGGTAATGTTTGCTGTGGTCTGGAACAACATGGCACACAAACAACTATCTGAAATGCAGCCAATATCACATACAGATAATGTGTCGTGAGACATGCATAACTAAATTATATACAAAGAAGATAAAAGTAAAGGATATTAAATTATCTCAATGCCTACAAATGAGGCATAATGATGCAATATGTTCATAAAGCTAGCCTACTTGGCATGTTAGCATCGATTAGCTTGCAGTCATTCACTGACCAAATATGCATGATAAGCACTCCACACAATTCAATAACACCAACAAAGCCCACCTTTGTGCATTCACACACAGTATAAAAAGTTTGGTGGACAAAATGAGACAAAAGTGAGTGGCATAAAATATGTCTTTTTCTGGCGTCGTTGAAGAAAGTTCTCCATGTAAACAAACTGCGGTGAGTTCAAGAACCGCCAAAATTAGTAGGACAAAACAGTGCTCGCCAAATACGCTCATCAGAGAATCATGTTTAATATAAACAGTGGGATTTCTAACAATTAGGGAGGTTTGTGTCATGTAGTCCTCCTACAGAAACCCTATTAAAACAAATATTAGGGTCACGGGGGAGAACATGCAAACACCACACAGAAAGATCAGGATCTTGCACTAACCCCTGTTATACCGTGCTGCCCATTTCTGACATTTCCTGAAAGTTAAATCAAATACCACCCATAACTTTTGAAGGCTATGTTGCTAACTAACTGACAGACAGAGAGACAATCTCAGCAAATAGAAGGATAAATGAAAGTGTCATGTCTGTGTGTGTTTGTTTTGTTCATGTCACGGCCCGGGCGCATGCCAATGCGCATTCCTCTTTGAGCTCCGTGGAGCGCAACTTGGGACACGTCCACGGCCGCTCCTCTCCTGCACGCGTCACTCCGACGGCAGCAAGCAGCTGCAATCAATCTTCAATCAGCGCACCTGTTGGTGATGACCTTCCTGGGCTTCTTAAGCCAATTCAGGCCTGTGTTCCGGGCCAGAACGTAATGATCCGTTCCTGTACCGTAAGCGATCTTAACTCTATGCAACCTTGCTCTTTGCTCTCTGTGTTTTCTTCCCCATGTTTGATTAGTCCCTTGTCTTCCTTGTCGTGCTCCTAGCAGTCTGCCTTCGTTCCCGCGTCTACGAGCTGTGCGTCTCGTCGTTTCCCCCCGCGTTCCTTCTGCTTCCCTGACTGCCTCCTCGATCCTCGATCCTGGACACGGACCTGTTGACGCCCCGCCATAACCCCCGGACTACCTGCCTGTCTCACGGACCTCCGAGCGCTGCCTTGTCCCTCCTCTCGTTCAACATTACGGTAACACTCAGCAGTTAATTCTTACACATAGTCTCACACCATACACACAGTTGAATTTAGTCACATTCCACTTCCTTAGTTTAACTATTATTGGATGTTATAATATATATATGGTCTATATATATATATATATATATAATATATCATAGAGCTTTACTGCCCCCTTGTGTCTGTGCCGTCTCAACTCCTCCTGTACGTAACAGTTCTTCTGTCAATTCCAAACAGGCTACACTTTTGTTCTATAGCCAAATGGAATACTGTACATTGAGTGAACCCTCTTGTCAGTCATCCACTCTTTTTGTCTCTGTGGGTGGAGGCGAAGCATGCTAATATCCAAACAAAGAAGTTCAGACGCCCAACTTAAATGGAAGGTTAAGGGTAACCTTGCTGAGCATCAATCCATCCATTCATCTTCTTCCGCTTATTCGAGGTCGGGTCGCGGTGGCAGCAGCATAAGCATAAGCATAAGCTTCCCTCTCCCCAGCCACTTCGTACAGCTAGTCCTAGAGGACGGGGATCCCGAGGTGTTCACAGACCAGCCGGGAAACATGTCCTGGGTCTTCCCCATGGCCTCCTACCAATCGGATGGGCCCTAAACACCTCCCCAAAGAGCCGGCCGGGGGGCATTATATACATTTTTTTATATGATTGATGCGCAACCTTGTTGAGCATTGATGATATAATAGAAATGATCACCAAAAAATCTATTCACCCATTTCTGACATTTCAAACTCCACCATAACTTTTTGCATTATGTTCACTAAAAAATGCTTGTTATTTTGCTTACCCATTTTATGAATTGCGAGTGTTGGGTTAAATTTTTATGAAGAGCAATCAATTTTTTGGGTTGCAAAGGTATTATTTTAACTCAATTTCTGGGTTTTCAAAACTATTAACCATTGTTGGGTTGTTTTGTCAATGAGTTTGGGTAAAAGGCTTTTTTTTAATTAAAAAGTAACTTTTTTCTTGAAGGGAATTTTATTAAGGATTAATCTGATTAACATTATTTACACTCACACATCTTATGTACATGAACATATATATAGGACTACTATGACCATACACAGCAATTCTTGTAAAAAGAAAAAAAAAAGTCACTCATATCTTGCTTTTGAGTATATTTCAATGGAATAATAATAATTTTGATCAGTAGTTGGGAAGGAGTAAGACAAACCAGCAATAAAATGTATAATTTGCAACCAACTATTGGGTCAAGGAGCGCTAAATTGCGCAACCCAATAATTGGGCTTGGAATAACCCAACATTGTTGTGAAAAAAAACCCAGCTTTTGTGTTAAATAAATTCAACCCAACAGTTTGGTTATGAATCAACCAACATGAGTTAGCATAACTCAACTTTTGGGTTAAATAATTCAACGCAAAAGTTGGGTTGAAAAAAATTAACCCAAAATGTTGAGTTAAAATAATCAAATGAGGGGTTCATCCTTTTCTGAACCAGCGGTTGAGTTAAAATTGGGTTATTTTTTAACCCAACATTTTTTAGTGTGTAACTAACAAACAAATAAGCAAATAAAACCCGTACTAGATCTGTGTAAAATAAAATTAAAAAAAAGTTTATTCTGAAAATAAAAATTCATTTGAAAAAAAATCTTATTTTATCACAAATAATATATAGTAAAATACTTTATTTTACTTTAATAAAATATATATATTTCAAGATTTTTCAGTTTTCCAGATGATATTCTAAAACACTCTCAGAGAGGTATTAATTTAATATTGTTTATTTTTGCACCAAATCTGACTATGATTGTTATTCTACCAAAAAAAAAAAAGATTTAAAGACTATTTCTTTAAAAAACATTTCCTTATTCTAAAAGGAACTAATTCAACAATGTTTACAAGTGTAATATTTAGTCCTCCAAAAAATGCTAACAAACACGCCAAATAAACATGCCTAATAAAGCACCCTAACAGTCATGTTGGCGTCTGCTAGGCCGAGAGCTATTTATGTTGTGTTTATCTGTTTAATGAAGCCCTAATTACACTGGGACGACCATTAAATCCACATTTGTTTACTCAGATGGGCCTCACTTCCCCTCAGCGAGAGCAACTCGGGATATACAGTAAACACACAGCCAACATGCACACACAAACATAGTGTAGGGTGTAATGGTCTTACCTGGCAGCTCCAGTTTGACGCATGTGTTCCCCCCTCTGCCCACAGGACACTTGTAGACGTCGCCAGTTCGTTTCGCCGGCTGGCCCGACAGCGGCGATCCAATTAGAACCCTGAATTTAAAAGCATACACCATTAGTTTGGTAGACATTTCACCAAATCAAGCGTTTTATTGCTGCGATAACAAGCGCAATTACTCTATTAGTGTTAAAGCTGTTTAAAGTCATGGTGAGGTGGTTTGTGAGCCTCGTTATATCATTTACGCCCCTCACATTTCACCAACCATTTTAATAACAGTCTACTTTCTCAAGGGACAATAGTATAGAATTGAAACTCAGATATACTTTAGAGTAGTCAGTGCACATCTTGTATAGCGGCATAGTCCAATAAATACGTTACAACGTGCCGACCAATCGGCGACCGTTCAGTATTGTCCAATTTTCTTGAAAAAGTATTGCCAATTAATGCCTTTTATATTGTACTTAATTTTTAGTGTCACGGCTAACAAGTTAGCAGCTAATGATGTGTCTTCATAAACAGTGTGAAGCCCGCTCCCCTAAGTAAATAATAATCAGGTCATGTCTGTGTGATCATGTTTTGTTTTAGTTATGTTCGGTTTTGTTTTTGGACTATTTGTGCACTCTTGTTTTGTCACCATGACGACCGATTAGTTGCATCTGTTTTCACGTTCGGTCTCACACACCTGTTGTCAATCATGTCTGTAGTATTTAAGTCCATTGTTTTCAGTTAGTCTGCCTTGCAACATCACCCGTTATCATCACTCTGCTTCATGCCATGTTCACAGTCCCATGCCAAGTAAGTTTTTGTTTCATGTTTATAGTTTTTTGCCTTTGTGCAAGTCTTTTGTTTTCATTAGCCAAGTTTTGTACCTCCTCCATTGTGCGCGCCTTTCGTTTGTTCTTTTTTTGATAGTGTTAAATAATTTTTTGATAGTGTTAAATAAACAAACCCCAAGGACGAAGTCGTGACATTATAATGACATTATAATGTCACGACTTAGTCCTTGGGGTTTGTTTTCCCGGAAGGCAACGGAAAGTTGGCGCGGGCAAGACGGGAATGTGAGTACATGATTTCATTTAACACTATCATATATATATATATATATATATATATATATATATATATAAACAGCCTGGCCCCCTGCCAAATTTTTTTAACCCAATGCGGCCCCCAAGTCAAAAAGTTTGGGGACCCCTGCTCAAGCCTTTAAATAGACCCCCCTTTTAGACCAGTTGATCTGCCGTCTCTTCTCTGCTCTGCCCCGCTCTCCTGTGTGGAGAGGTTATTAGGTGACTACAGATGATGCACTAGCTGTTCAAAGTCAGGACCCGGGGTGGACCACTCATCTGTGCATCAGTTGGGGACGTCTTTACGCTGCTGATTTGTCTCCACTCAAGATGATCCCCTGCTGGCCCCACTATGGACTGGACTCTCACACTATTAACTATATCCACTCAACGTCCAATGCACCGGTCGCCCGGGGGGTCCCCCACATCTGCGGTCCTCTCCGAGGTTTCTCATTGTATCCCATTGGGTTGAGTTTTTCCTTGCCCTGATGTGGGATCTGAGCCGAGGATGTCGTTGTGGCTTGTGCAGCCCTTTATGACACTTGTGATTAAGGGCTATATAAATACACTTTGATTGATTGCTTTGATTGATACCACTGATGATTTTAAGGTACATTTCTGGCAACTGAGCAGCCAGAGTTTTTACAGTAAAATCTAATTTGTTTTTACAGTGTAGTCTTGTGAACATGCCATTAATGATTGTACAGCTTGAAAGAGGTCAAAATAAATATGTATCAGATTTGGTAGCCACCCTTTGACGGGCCAAACAAAATGACATGATGAGTCAAATTTGGCCTAAGGGCCCCACTTGGGACATCTCTGGTCTGCAGCCCTTTGAGACATTTGTGATTAAGGGCTATATAGATAATCTTGATTGATTGATTGATTGGTCTTGAGCAGGCCAGGGCAATTATTTCGACTTGGGGGCCACATTTAGAGAAAAAAATGTGTCTGGGGGCCGGTATATCTATTTTTAGGAACACTAATATAAAACCTCACAATAATGTCTGATTGAATGCTAAAAACGTTATGACAGACCGCCTTAAAAAACGTAATGGAATTTTAAATGTTTCTATGAAGGATAAAACACTGAATATTGACAACATATGAACGTCACACCCCCTTTCGATCGACATATTTTACAATCAAGTGAAACGCAACAAAAATACAACAAACAGTGAAATATGAACGCGAAGGGTACAAAATAAACCCACCTATTAGCTGATATATCTGGTATTTGCTAAAATTTCCCCCAGGGATCAATAAAGTACTTTCTATTCTATTCTATACATCACTAAACTAGAGAACTTTGTTGTGAAAATCTTCTTCCGCGTCTATGGAAACGCTTACCACCCACACTGCTTGGTGCCTCATCTGAGCTGCTGTGACGTAGATTACCATAGTACGGTAACTAATTAGATTACCATAGTAACTAATTAGATGACCATAGTAACTGGTAGATCATCCATAAGTGCAGATTCCAACCATTGAAATACTTTGTATAGTTGAAGACTTACGGTCATTAGAAAACATCACTGCACATCATAATGGCAGCTACAGTTTCCATCTTAAAAATCTAAAAAAATTATCTGGGAATATCCGGCGGGTCAGATTGAAAATCTTAACGAGCTGCATGTGGCCCCCGGGCCTTAATTTGCCCAGGTCTGGTCGAGAGAGAGAATAATATAACAACAGCTGTTGATGTGTCAGCATTGTCACAGTGTCAACACCAAGGGTAGTGTTAGTATATTATTAGCAGAGGTGTGGACTCGAGTCACATGACTTGGACTCGAGTCAGACTCGAGTCATGAATTTGATGACTTTAGACTCGACTTGACAAAATGTAAAAAGACTTGCAACTCGACTTAGACTTTAACATCAATGACTTGTGACTTCACTTGGACTTGAGCCTTTTGAATTGACATGACTTGACATGACTTGCTACTTTCCCCAAAACCCAAAGATGAAAAAGTTATTCGGGAGCGCTCCGTATTTTTCATTGTGTACTTGTCTATCAGCGTTGCGTGTGTCAGCTGGTGTGCTCTCAGTACAACAGCCAATCAAATTAGATCTACTTTGTTTTCATCACACAGCATTCATCCAATCAAATTGCAGGACAACCAACGAAGAAGACATGTCCAAACCACACGCCAGTGAACAAAAAATGATACCTAAAATAATTTTGTTTGGGTATAAAAATTACGAGGTGGTCAACACAAAACGGTTTGCAGTATGCAACACATGCGGTTCCAAAATTACTGATGGAGAGGCAACAACTTACCGTGCGTGACTGCTCGCTGACTGCTCGCTGTTTCGAAAAAGCTAAGTATCGTTCTATTTGTGTGCTTTTAAATTGTTCTGCAGCTTTCTTTATTACTTTCTCAACATATTTAGTAGTACTATTTAACTTGCAAATCACCCGATCTCTGTCTTTCCACCCCTCCCGCAGCTAGCTAGCAGCTAGCTGCTAAGCTAACGAAGCTAGCGCGGAGAAAGGCGTCGCCGGGCGCCGGTCAGAAGGAGTCTACTCCTGCACACCGTGACCAGGACTTCTCGGAAGACAGCAGGAACTTCACTCGGTGACAGAAAACACCGTGAGTATGGCTTCCTGCGCGTCTTGCACCTTACTCACGGAGAGGCTGGCCCTGCTAGAGGGCCGTGTCCGCCAGTTAGAGCAGAGTAATCTCGTAACTTTAGATGTTGCGGACACATCTGCTAGCGTTAGCTGTAGCGAGCTAACTAGCCCAGCCTGTAGCAGTCCTAAGCGGCCTACAAGCTACGGTGTACCGGTTGAGACGCATAATAGATTTAGCTCTTTAGCTAGTCCTACACCCCAGTCTACCAGGCACCACACCTTAGTCATAGGGGACTCCATCACCCGAAACATAAAGCTTAGCAAACCAGCCACAATTAAGTGCATCCCGGGGGCCCGAGCACCTGACATTGAGGCTAATCTTAGGGAGCTAACTCGCAACAGGCCTAGTAAACACGTACGACAGGCTAATCGCACCACTAGTTATGCGAATATAGTTGTACACGTTGGCTCCAATGACACTAGAATGAGACAGTCAGAGATTACAAAGAGAAACATAGCCAGGACTTGTGATCTCGCTAGAAAGATGTCCAGGCATCGAGTAATTGTCTCTGGCCCCCTGCCTGCGAGAGGCAATGATGAGAGATATAGCAGATTAGTCTCGCTTAACAAGTGGCTGGCTAGCTTCTGTAGACAACAGGGACTAACGTTTATTGATAATTTCTGGGGCAAACCAGGCTTGCTGATGAGGAGGGACGGCCTTCACCCTAACCAGGAAGGCGCCATCATCCTGTCTAAGAATATAGACTACTGTTTAAGTCACATTTGACTAACTACACTAGAGCAAGCCCGGTCACAGGCAATTACAGAGCCTGCTAGTCCGGGTGAGGAGTCAGTTAAGCTAGAACTAGCCAGCACCAGGCTGGATAATTCCTGTACGCATAGCAATTTTCTTAGAATAACACACAACTCACAAAATGTGTTTTCTGTTGTGAATGTGTCCGGGGTAGATATGCATTCTACTGAGGTGGCAAATCATGATGCGTTCAGTCGATCGCAGCATCAAGTAAACAATCTGAAAATTCCCGTCGTATCAATTCCTAGATATGGTCAAAACTATTTAAAGTGCACTACGTATAATAAACGCAACATTATTAATATTTCTACTACGGATAATTTAAACAAAAACTCGTCAAAACAGCCCAATACTTATAATATGGGCTTTTTAAACATAAGATCATTGTCTCCCAAAACGTTATTAGTTAATGAGGTCATTAGAGACAACAATCTTAACGTCATTGGTCTTAGCGAAACCTGGCTCAAACCAGACAAATTTTTTGCGCTAAATGAGGCATCTCCTCCTAACTATACGAATGCGCATATTGCCCGTCCCCTTAAAAGGGGTGGGGGGGTCGCACTAATATACAATGAAAACTTTAACCTTACCCCTAACCTAAATAATAAATACAAATCGTTTGAGGTGCTTACTATGAGGTCTGTCGCACCGCTGCCTCTCGATATGGCTGTTATCTACCGCCCCCCAGGGCCCTACTCGGACTTTATTAATGAATTCTCAGAGTTCGTTGCTGATCTAGTGACGCACGCAGACAATATAATCATAATGGGGGACTTTAATATCCATATGAATAACCCATCGGACCCTCAGTGCGTGGCGCTCCAGACTATAATTGATAGCTGTGGTCTTACACAAATAATAAATGAACCTACGCATCGCAACGGCAATACGATAGATCTAGTGCTGGTCAGGGGTGTCACCACCTCCAAAGTTATGGTACTCCCGTATACTAAAGTAATGTCCGATCATTACCTTATAAAATTCGAAGTTCTGACTCATTGTCAACAAACTAATAATAATAATAACTGCTATAGCAGCCGCAACATTAATGCCGCCACAACGATGACTCTTGCTGACCTACTGCCTTCGGTAATGGCACCATTCCCAAATTATGTCGGCTCTATTGATAACCTCACTAACAACTTTGACAATGCCCTGCGCAAAACCATTGATAGTATAGCACCGCTAAAACAAAAAAGGGCCCCTAAAAGGCGCACCCCATGGTTTACAGAGGAAACCAGAGCTCATAAATTATCATGTAGAAAGTTGGAACGCAAATGGCGCGCGACCAAGCTTGAGGTTTTCCATCAAGCATGGAGTGATAGTTTAATATCGTATAAACGCATGCTTACCTTAGCTAAAGCTAAATATTACTCAAATCTCATCCGCCTCAACAAAAACGACCCTAAATTTTTGTTTAGTACAGTAGCATCGCTAACCCAACAAGGGACTCCTCCCAATAGCTCCACCCACTCGGCAGATGACTTTATGAATTTCTTTAATAAGAAAATTGAACTCATTAGAAAGGAGATTAAAGATAACGCATCCCAGCTACAACTGGGTTCTATGAACACAGATACAACTGTATCTACGACGGATACTGCAATACAAAATAGTCTCTCTCTTTTTGATGAAATAACATTAGAGGAACTATTACAGCGTGTAAGTGGGATAAAACAAACAACATGTTTACTTGACCCACTTCCTGGGAAACTTATTAAGGAGCTTTTTGTATTATTAGGTCCATCAGTGCTAAATATTATAAACTTATCACTTTCCTCTGGCACTGTTCCCCTAGCATTCAAGAAAGCGGTTATTCATCCTCTGCTCAAAAGACCTAACCTTGATCCTGACCTCATGGTAAACTACCGACCGGTGTCCCACCTTCCCTTTATTTCGAAAATCCTCGAAAAAATTGTCGCACAGCAGCTAAATGAACACTTAGGGTCTAACAATCTCTGTGAACCTTTTCAATCCGGTTTCAGGGCAAATCACTCTACGGAGACAGCCCTCGCAAAAATGACTAATGATCTACTGCTAACGATGGATTCTGATGCGTCATCTATGTTGCTGCTTCTTGATCTTAGCGCTGCTTTCGATACCGCCGATCATAGTATTTTATTAGAGCGTATCAAAACACGTATTGGTATGTCAGACTTAGCTTTGTCGTGGTTTAACTCTTATCTTACTGACAGGATGCAATGCGTCTCCCATAATAATGTGACCTCGGACTATGTTAAGGTAACGTGCGGAGTTCCTCAGGGTTCGGTTCTTGGCCCTGCACTCTTTAGGATTTACATGCTGCCGCTAGGCGACATCATACGCAAATACGGTGTTAGCTTTCACTGTTATGCTGATGACACCCAACTCTACATGCCCCTAAAGCTGACCAACACGCCGGATTGTAGTCAGCTGGAGGCGTGTCTTAATGAAATTAAACAATGGATGTCCGCTAACTTCTTGCAACTCAACGCCAAGAAAACGGAAATGCTGATTATCGGTCCTGCTAAACACCGACATTTATTTAATAATACCACCTTAACATTTGACAACCAAACAATTACACAAGGCGAATCAGTAAAGAATCTGGGTATTATCTTCGACCCAACTCTCTCGTTTGAATCACACATTAAGAGTGTTACTAAAACGGCCTTCTTTCATCTCCGTAATATCGCTAAAATTCGTTCTATTTTATCCACTAGCGACGCTGAGATCATTATTCATGCGTTCGTTACGTCTCGTCTCGACTACTGTAACGTATTATTTTCGGGTCTCCCTATGTCTAGCATTAAAAAATTACAGTTGGTACAAAATGCGGCTGCTAGACTTTTGACAAGAACAAGAAAGTTTGATCATATTACGCCTATACTGGCTCACCTGCACTGGCTTCCTGTGCACTTAAGATGTGACTTTAAGGTTTTACTACTTACGTATAAAATACTACACGGTCTAGCTCCGTCCTATCTTGTCGATTGCATTGTACCATATGTCCCGGCAAGAAATCTGCGTTCAAAGAACTCCGGCTTATTAGTGATTCCCAGAGCCCAAAAAAAGTCTGCGGGCTATAGAGCGTTTTCTATTCGGGCTCCAGTACTATGGAATGCCCTCCCGGTAACAATTAGAGATGCTACCTCAGTAGAAGCATTTAAGTCCCATCTTAAAACTCATTTGTATACTCTAGCCTTTAAATAGCCCCCCTGTTAGACCAGTTGATCTGCCGTTTCTTTTCTTTTCTCCTCTGCTCCCCTTTTCCTTGAGGGGGGGGGGGGGGCACAGGTCCGGTGGCCATGGATGAAGTGCTGGCTGTCCAGAGTCGGGACCCGGGGTGGACCGCTCGCCTGTGCATCGGCTGGGAACATCTCTGCGCTGCTGACCCGTCTCCGCTCGGGATGGTGTCCTGCTGGCCCCACTATGGACTGGACTCTTACTATTATGTTGGATCCACTATGGACTGGACTCTCACAATATTATGTCAGACCCACTCGACATCCATTGCTTTCGGTCTCCCCTAGAGGGGGGGGGTTACCCACATATGCGGTCCTCTCCAAGGTTTCTCATAGTCATTCACATCGACGTCCCACTGGGGTGAGTTTTTCCTTGCCCGTATGTGGGCTTTGTACCGAGGATGTCGTTGTGGCTTGTGCAGCCCTTTGAGACACTTGTGATTTAGGGCTATATAAATAAAGATTGATTGATTGATTGAACTTCCAACTTCGTCCGGCATTTGAAGTTGCACAAAGAACGGTAAGTTTTGAATGTAAGATAACGTTTATTGGCTAAGTAACGTAACTTTTATTTGCTGTGTAGTTAAATCAGTGAGGCTGTAAACTCACTGCTAACGTTATAACGTTATTGCAAACACGGGAATCTGTTGCAGTTCACTACCTTATTCATACTTTTTGTTCAGTGATTTTTTTTAAGCAGGGTTACTTTAGTCAATATATCACACGTAACGTTAGACGGCGGTCAGCAGCACCGCGTATTTTAGCCACCTAAAAAAAGACAAAAATAGTAAAATAAAGGTCAGTTAAAATGTATACTATATTATGAATATGTGTACCGTTTTAGCTAGCTTTCTGACATACTGTTGGTTGTTTACCTCAGTGGTCCCCAACCACCGGGCCGCGGCCCGGTACTGGTCCGTGGATCGATTGGTATCGGGCCGCACAAGAAATTATTTTTTTTTTCTTTTTCTTTTTTTAATTAAATCAACATAAAAAACACAAGATACACTTACAAGTAGTGCACCAACCCAAAACAACTCTCTCCCCCCTTTTGTTCTGGGCATTGAACATGAAGACTCTTCCTTCACTGTTCCGAGTGGCCATGAGAGTCTTGGCAGTGCCTGCCTCCAGTGCTCCAGTGGAGCGAGTTTTCAGCCATGGTGGCATCATACTACGCCCCCATCGTGCACAAATGACTGACAGACTCTTGGCTGATTTGGTCTTTTGCAAATGCAATGCAGCATAGGGCCCTGACATATAAAAAGTACAACTTTTTTGTTTTGTTCACGTATATGTCATGTTTTTTCAATGTTAACACTTTTGTACAAATAGGTACATTTGCACTTTATTTTTTAATGTGTTTGTTCTGTAAAGGAATGAGTTAATGTTTAAAATGACTGGTTAATAGTGCTATTATAAAGTGCAATGTCAGCACAATTTTCTTTCCTGCAATTTAAAATGCACTTGTTTTAATAAATAAATACAGCGTTTGAAAAGCATACACAATCTGTGTTAATATATTAGTCTGTGGTTAAAAGGACTTGAAAGGACTCGAAACTCAAAATGCAGGACTTAGGACTTGACTTGAGACTTTCCAGTCTTGACTTTGGACTTGACTCGGGGCTTGCCTGTCTTGACTCGGGACTTGACTCGGACTTGAGGGCAAAGACTTGAGACTTACTTGTGACTTGCAAAACAATGACTTGGTCCCACCTCTGGTTAGATGTAAATATAAACGGAATACAATGATTTGCAAATCCTTTTCAACCCATATTCAATTGAATGCACTACAAAGACAAGATATTTGATGTTCACACTCATAAACTTTATTTAGTATATTATTATTAGTACATTATTATTAGTAGTATAATATATATTGTGTCCTGGGCATGACGTTAAAGTGCATCCGGGAGAGGAGGCTCCTCTATGGGGTCTTGGGGCACTAGGAGGTTAACCCCTTTACTACTGTTACCCCAGGTGGCCCTTGGCAAAGGCCTAGTACCTGACTAACCCCTAGCCAGGGATACGGTGAAGACCTCAACGGCGAAGCAGGCGGAAGACGGTAGATTTAAGAACTACCACAACGGCTGTGATGGCGGAAGAAGGCTGCAGCAGAAAAGGGTCCCCAGTAGTCTTGGTCTCCATGCCACTGGACCCTGACCCGATTCCGTCAAGGATCGTGTGGTGACTGCCTGTGCACCAGTCTCCCCACGTTAAACTAAGTCACGCACAGGCACCCTCCATAAAGGGATACACCCCTACCAGGAGGATCGTCTTACTCGTTCGAGTGACCGCCGATGATGAGTGTCAGTATATGATCGATACTCGAGTGATTAGATTTATATTTCTATTTTCTCAAAATCAGGTTTTTAATTTTCGTAATGTTTACAAATTCAAAGAGTAAATCCTTTTGACACGGGTGTTGCGTTCAGGTCACATTGTAGCGACGGTCGCAAAAAGATGCAAATAGACGGGAAGCGGCAGAAGCAGTGTGCAGATAAGAGTCTTTTGATTTCAAATATCAACGCAAAAAAACACAAAAAGGGACGTGTAGCGTTCGGAGGTGCACGGGACGCCCAAGAACACACTTAGCTTAAGGCAAAAATACAAAAAGGCCAGAACATAAGCAATAGCGTGAGGCTAACAAGAAACGCAAAAACACTCGCATAAGGCCAACAATCCGCCAGGGCCGAGTGAACGGCAAGACGGGTTTAAAACGGGGCATGATTCGTGGCTGCAGCACGGAAGGACACAAATCACTAGACAGAGACTGGTGTGTAAGATCAGCGCACCTAGCAACCAAACATAAACAAAGGAAAGAGCGCTGAAACGCAAACAGACCTTGACTGACAGGACATGACAACGGGAGGACTTTGGGTAGTAGATAATAGTTTTTACTTTTGTTTAGTTATTGTGTGTAATTGACTTTGTTTGGATCAAACAATTATATGTAGTTAAAGAGAATAAGGAAGTAGTTTAAGTATTGTGTTGATATTTTTAAACTGCGCTCACCATAAAATGTTTTAAACATTTACAGTTGATACTTGTGACCGGCATTGGTATAGGCCGGTCTCACACATGGATAACCAGTATCGGAATCGGCATCTTAATACACTGTATGTTTCCTCCAGACTTGAATCCAGTTGAGCATCTGTGGAAAAGTGCACTAACAACTAGAGATGTCCGCTTTTTTGCCGACATCCGATATTCCGATATTGTCCAACTCTTTATTACCGATTCCGAAATCAACCGATACCGATATATACAGTCGTGGAATTAACACATTATTATGCCTAATTGTGTTGCGATGCCCCGCTGGATGCATTAAACAATGTAACAAGGTTTTCCAAAATAAATCAAATCAAGTTATGGAAAAAAATGCCAACATGGCACTGCCATATTTATTATTGAAGTCACAAAGTGCATTTTTTTTTTAACATGCCTCAAAACAGCAGCTTGGAATTTGGGACATGCTCTCCCTGAGAGAGCATGAGGAGGTTGAGGTGGGCAGTGTTGGGGGCGGCGGGGTTGAGGTGGGGGTGGGGGGGTAGGGCGTAGCGGGGGGTGCATATTGTAGCGTCCCGGAAGTGTTAGTGCTGCAAGGGGTTCTGGGTATTTGTTCTGTTGTGTTTATGTTGTGTTACGGTGCGGATGTTCTCCCGAAATGTGTTTGTCATTTTTGTTTGGTGTGGGTTCACAGTGTGGCGTATATTTGTAACAGTGTTAAAGTTGTTTGTACGGCCACCCTCAGTGCGACCTGTATGGCTGTTGACCAAGTATGCCTTGCATTCACTTGTGTGTGTGTGAAAAGCCGTAGATATTATGTGACTGGGACGACACACAAAGGCAGTGCCTTTAAGGTTTATTGGCGCTCTGTACTTCTCCCTACGTCCGTGTACACAGCGGCGTTTTAATAAGTCATAAATTTTACTTTTTGAAACTGATACCGATAATTTTGAAACCGATAACGATCATTTCCGATATTACATTTTATAGCATTTATCGGCCGATATTATCGGACATCTCTACTAACAACCCGTGCACCTTCTCAAAGACGGAGAATGAACACGAGCACCTGTGTGAATATTTCATGTTTCGATGTGTACACCTGCGACTTATCCAAGATGCGCCAAATTATAATATGCGCAAAAAATTAAGAGAAGATGTAAGGTGTGTTTGTTGTATGATGTTACATGACCATGCCCCAGTGTGCAGACACATGACACATGACTCCATGCATGCCTGCGCTCACGAGTGAGCTTGGTCATGTGACCTGGTGTGTAAACTGATGCTAAAATAGAGAGCCGGTCATCTGCCTTCATCTAAACACTCGGGCTTTATCAACATTCCTGCACTCTAATGAGGCCTGGATGTCTACACGGGAAAAACAACACAGCTCCCAAAAACACACACACTCAATCTTTGATGTGTACACTTGAATGTTATCTGTAGACCAATTACATACAAATGGTTGTCAAAATTGGCGCTTCGACAGGTTTGATCGCACACCAGAGTTAGACCCTATGAAATAATGTACAGTATTTCCAGTAATAACAGTGTAACAGGGCCAGGTGTACGTTAGTAAACATCACTGCCTGACAAAGAGAAATATGTGATGTAAACTAAACTGCATACATCAGACTTGGGCAAATTAAGGCCCGTTAAGCTTTTCAATCTGGCACGCCGGACATTCCCAAATAATTTTTTTAGATCTTTAAGATGGCTGCCATTATGATATGCAGTGATGTTTTCAAATGACCGTAAGTCTTGAACTATACAAAGTATTACAATGGTTGGAATGATATACTAGTTACTATGGTCATCTAATTAGTTACTATGTTCATCTAAGTCAAAGCAGCTCAGACGAGGCACCAAGCAGTGTGGGTGGGGAGCGTTTCCACAGAGTGTTTCCAGAGCGGCCAGCCTGAAATGCGGGTGTCAGGGACAGACGCGGAAGGAGATTTTTATAAGAAAGTTCTAAAGTTTAGTGATATATCAGATGTATCAGATTGTACGTGGGTTGTTTTTTTTACCCTTCGCGTTCATATTTCTTTGTGTTTGTTGAGTTTCGCTTGATTGTAAAATATGTCGATCGAGAGGGTGTGTGACGTTCATATGTTGTCAATATTCAGTGTTTTATCCTTCATAGTTAATATTGTAAATCCCACATTCTTTATTTTCAGGTTTATTCTGGGTGTCTCATTCAGTAAAAAAAAATAAAATTCCATTCTGTTTTTTTGAAGGCGGTCTGTCATAATGTTTTTAGCATTCCGACGTTTTGTATTAGTGTTCCTAAAAATAGATATACCGACCCCCTAACACATTTTTTTCTCAAAATTTGGCCCCCGAGGTAAAAAAACTAGGGATGTCCGATAATATCGGACGGCCGATATCGGCCGTAAATGCTTTAAAATGTAATATCTGACATTATTGGTATCGGTTTCAAAATTATCTGTATCGGTTTCAAAAAGTAAAATGTATGACTTTTTAAAACACCGCTGTGTACACGGACGTAGGGAGAAGTACAGAGCGCCAATAAACCTTAAAGGCATTTCCTTTGCGTGCCGGCCCAGTCACATAATATCTACGGCTTTCACACACACAAGTGAATGCAAGCATACTTGGTCAACAGCCATACAGGTCACACTGAGGGTGGCCGTATAAACAACTTTAACACTGTTACAAAAATGCGCCACACTGTGAACCCACACCAAACAAGAATTACAAACACATTTCGGGAGGACATCCGCACCGTAACACAACATAAACACAACAGAACAAATACCCAGAACCCCTTGCAGCACTAACACTTCCGGGACGCTACAATATGCACCCTCCGCCACCCCCCCCCCCCCCCCCAACTCCGCCCACCTTAACCTCCTCATGCTCTCTCAGGGAGAGCATGTCCCAAATTACAAGCAACTGTTTTGAGGCATGTTCAAAAAAAGAATGCACTTTGTGACTTCAATAATAAATATGGCAGTGCCATGTTGGCATTTTTTTTCCATAACTTGAGTTTATTTATTTTGGAAAACCTTGTTACATTGTTTAATGCATCCAGCGGGGCATCACAACAAAATTAGGCATAATAATGTGTTCATTCCACGACTGTATATATCGGTATCGGTAATTAAGAGTTGGACAATATCGGAATATCAGATATCGGCAAAAAAGCCATTATCGGACATCTCTACCCAGGACTGCTGTATATGATTCATCAAACTCCCGGATAAAATGTGGTAACATTTCAACACTACAAAGTTTTAAAATGTGATTACCGTAAATATTTTATCGTTCTTAGTTAATATTGTAAATCCCACATCCCTTATTTTCTTTTTTTTTTTTTCTTTTTTTTTTTTTTGTGTGTGTTCTGTCCAGCTTCTCAGGCAAATCATATAGTTGATGTAGATGCCCATGTCGGCTGTTCACATTGACTTTACAAAAGAGAAGTGTAGGATACTTCTCTTGTTGCCTTATTTGTATTTGACTTTATTAAATGTATTTATATTATCATTTAGTGCAGCCGGGCCGGAGCAGGAGGGGATAGAAAGAGAAAAAAAAAGAAGACAGAGGGGGAAATTGTGGGGACAAGAGGGGGATTAGACAGAGAGACAAAAACAACAACAGCAAACAACAACAACAACAACAATAGAGCAACATCAGCAAATATGACATGTACAAATATGATGGTAAAAGTAATAGCAAATAAGCAGTTAGCGAAAAATAAAAAATAATACAGAAATGACAATGAGCATTATTACACTACAAATGGATCAATACAAATACCAATAGAAATAGCGCTATTGATAATGAACAATACCAATAATTTACCTTTATTATCAACAATACAGTTGTTTAAATGCAACAATACATATACGTAATGATAACTTGAGATACGAAAGAATGCAGAAAAATGGAGGGGGAGAAAGAGAAGCAACCTACATTAACCTTGTAGATTGTTATAGTCACAATAGGTTAAGCTTTGTCAGTGTGCCATGTGTTACACCCAGTTTACCCTAGGGCAACAACGTTAATATATGTGTGATGAAACGTGATTATGTGCATGAGTGTAAGTATGCGTATGTACTTGTATATGTACAGAATGTGTATATGTGTTTGTACAGTGAATGTATATGTACAGAATGTGTATATGTGTTTGTACAGTGAATGTATATGTACAGTATGTGTATGTGTATGTTTGTATATTGAATATGCGTGTGGATGTACGAACATTAGGTAGGTAAATATGTACTGTATTTGTGTATGTATGTGGGAGCGTAGGTACCTATGTACGTATGTGAGCATATGTGAATTTGCATGTACAATACATTCGACTACCAGAGTGCGTGGGAGCCAGAGCACGGCCCCATCACCCCCGAGAGCCCAACCCACAAACAGGAGGCGTGGTGCCCAGGGAACCAGGGACCACCGCCCCCACGCAGCCAAGCCGGCCAGCGACAGGAACCCCAGAGCCCGGCCCACCGTACCGCCCACAAGGGCCAGCAGCAGGCCGCAGACAGACGCACCCGGCAGAGGACAGGGCACGAGAAAAGCAGGGGACAGCCAGACCCCAAGCCAGCGAGAGACCACACCCCACACGGGCAGAAAGGCGAGACGCCCCACCCGAGGGACCCAGAGACTCCCCGCAACCGGACGGGAAGACCGCCCCCGCCCCACCGGCAACCGGGCCCCCACGAGCCCACCCCCCACCCCCGGAGAGCGCGGCGAGGCCAGCCCCCGGCCACCCCGGCCACCCCACCCAAATCGGCCGCCGCAGGACCACCCAGGCACAGGGCCACGGGAACCACCCACCCCACCCGCAGGGACCCCAACGATGGAGATGGAACAACCAGCAACCGCCCCGCCGAGCCCCCCCCCCTGAGGGAGGGGAAAAAATTAAAAAATAATATTAATAAAATATATTTAAAAAAATAAATAAATAAATAAATAAATTAAAAAAAGAATTAAAAGAAGATCACAGACATGCTGACAAACAAGGTCACATCCCTTATTTTCATGTACATTCTGGGTGTCTCATTCAGTAAAAAAATGTTTTTAATTCCATTCCGTTTTTTAAGGCGTATCTGTCATAACGTTTTTAGCATTAAATCAGACATTATTGTGAGGTTTTGTATTAGTGTTCCTAAAAATCAGATATACCAGGCGCCCAGACACAGTTTTTTCTCTAAATTTGGCCACAGGAGTAAATAATAATTGCCCAGGCCTGGCATGCTTGTTCGAAATAAGCTTTAACCAACTTCTAAGACTGTGCTGGCTGCTTGGTTAGCAGCTCAGACTTTTAGCCTAGTGGCTAGCACACTTGCCTCTCATGCCGGGAGAAGTAAGAAGATCAAACTCAACGCACTACAACAGCAACAATACAGTGGAACCTCGAGAGATTGGACTTCGAACAATTGTTGTCAGAATAATTGTATCTAAGTTATCACAAAACTTTGTGTTTCAATGAGTTCACCGGCGAGCAGACAAAATCTGTCTTTGATCTTACCAATCAAAAGGCTTGTAAAACTCCACTGTGTAGGATGGGAAGCGACATGAAGGTGTCGGTTTCTTTGATGTATTGTAATCCACAGGAAGATTTTGTCTTGACCCGAGATCAACAAAACGGAGAGGAAGCAGGACCTGACCCCCCTCCAGGCACCTTTTCTTTGAACTGTTTTGTAGCCAAAGGCGACAGCTGTTTACGACCCCCCTTTCCTTTAGAAACAGCTGTTGCCATGTAATCAGGGAAAGTCCAAATAAAAGAGGAGGCGTACAATCTTTCGTCAGAGCGTGGGACGACACTGTGCAAGGGTACAGGTCTACGTGTTTCTCCTCATTGAGCCAAATTTAATTCTGCCTCTGTTTAATTCCTTGCTTCTTTGTCTGTTTAATAGATGCCATCAGTGTTTGAACCCGACAATTGTATTTATTGTTAGACACACAGCAATAAGGCCATGGTGCAAGTTGAACGAGTAACTTCTGTAATTTGCTTTCCCGGGGTCTGACACGGACTGGAGGACACGTCTGCGTCTGGTACCCTCATCGCCATGGCAACCAGTTGCATCACCTCAAAGATGCTCTTTTTAACTCCCAAGCTGATTTCAAACACAACCCGACGCTCCCACACGTACTTCCCAGACGCTCTCCACCACGCGCCGCTTTATGTCGTATCTCATCATCCTCACTCCCACATGGTACCACGTCCTCCTTATGCTCGCCGCCGTGTGCACTTTTATCACTAAGACCACGTCTGACTGAGTCGAGTTTTAGTCTCAGATGTTTCAGGTCACAGTCGGCTACGAAGATTAGTGAAGAGTGAATTACTTTTACTCGTCTCACATGGCCCTGATAAGGTTGTTACATCTGGACAGTGCCAGGTATGCAGCAGGCAACAGATAGAAAGGCTAAAAGATACCGGGCGCTATCTACTAAAGCATCTGGCATGCTTTGAACACTCATATGTACGCTACTTTCTTTCTTTGTTTTTTATTATTGTATTTTTTTTAAAATATCATTTATTTATTCGTTTGATAGGGAAATCATATTACAGTTACTGAGAAACAGACAAAAAATAAATAAATCAATAAAATAAAATAAATAAATAAATAAATAATTAAAAAAATATTTTATAAAATGTTCTCTAGATCTAAGAAAAACATGAGGACCTTAAGCCATAGGGAGGCCTTGGGGGCAAACTGTGATTTCCACTCCAACAAAATCCTTCTACGAGCTAGTAATGATGCAAAGGAGATACTATCCCTAAAAGTCTACTTAATTGTTTAATAGTTTGGTGGAATTCCAAAAATAGCCAATTCTGCACAAGGCGTCAACTTCAAATGTAGTACATCTGCAAGATGTTTAAAAAATATTCATCCAGTAGACTTTCAGACAGGGACAGGACCAGAACATGTGTGTCATGTTTGCAGGAGTCAATTGACATCGAGGACATGTGTCTGCAATATTGGCGTACGTTTTGGAAAGTTTAGAGTTAGTAAAATAGATGCGATGGACAACCTATTTGATCCATATATAATGAAATTGCTTTAGCCATTTTAGAAAAAAACATTTGTTTTGGGCAAGATTTATCTAATAAAGGATCTATTGTGCACTTTCTTTTTGATGGCAATGTTTTGATGTGCATGGACAACAGAATATATACTTGATACATGATCAACACTAATTTACATTTTTGTTGCTAGGCAGAAATTGTGGGCCAAACTAAGTTTAAAAAATGATAAGAACCTTGGAAACTTTTTTTTTTTTTTTTTTTTTTAATTGGTTTAAGATGTACTCAATTAGATACACATTTTAAAAGATGAAATTGATTAAACTAGACCAAATCAAATAAAATATACATTATGTTCTGGAGAAAAAAATAGTTATGGATGACTTCATTAGATTATTGATCTTGCTGATTTGAGGGAGGACTTTGAAAGATTAGTTATTGCCGTTTTTAGGTGATGACATCCTCAAATGAGAAAATATGTCATTAACTTAATAAAGACATATAATGAAATAAACAAAACAAAAAACGCATTTAAATAAAATGACAAAATAATTATGTTAAAAAAAAAATGAAAAAGGCCATGAAAATGATACATTGGAAATACTTTGTAGATTGTGTGTATATAATTATTCAACATTATTTAAAAAATGTATGAAATCAATTCCCATTTTGATTAATTTTTTTATATTTTAATTATTAATTTATTTTACTTAAGAAAATCTTCCCTAGACACTTTACCAAATAATTTTATCATCTAAATTAAACAAAATGTAATATTTCGTATTCTAATTGCCAATTTTTTTGGCTTTACATTGTTTTCATTTTGACACCAACAGCACTCCATAAATAGACACTTTACGTAAGCTATTTACACTTCTTCTAAAATAAATTCAATTAATTACTTTAAGTTTTAACTATCAATTAATTGGGATTTGTATCCGCTTAATTTTGACATCAAACACCCTCCATAATTAGAAACTTTACCTAATGGATTTTCTTCCATCTAATGTAAAAAAAATGTCCTTAATTTATATTTTTATTATCAATTGATTTGGCTTTATGTACATTTTATTTTGACACCAAAAACCCTCACTTGACACTTTACCAAATAATTTGTTCATCTAAATTAAACAAAAAAATGTTTTTTCGTATTCTCAGCACTAATTTTTGGGCTTATCTCTATTTAATTTTGACATCAAAACACTCCATACATATACACTTGACCTAATTTATTTATATTTCATCTAAATTAAACAAAATTCGCTATTTTGTATTTCAATTATCAATTTTTTGACACCAAAACCCTTTCATAATCACAAACTTGACTTATATGTATTTTATTCCATCTAAATTAAACCAATTTAATTAATTTACATTTTAATTATCAATTTGTTTGGTTTTTTGTGCATTCAATTTTGACACCAAACCCCCTCCATAATTAGAAAATGTACCTAATAAATTTTCTTCCATCTAATGTAAAAAAATGACTTTAATTTATATTTTTATTATCAATTTATTTGGCTTTAAGTACATTTTATTTTGACACCAAAAACTCTCACTTGACGCTTTACCAAAAAATGTGTTCATCTAAATTAAACAAAATTCTTTTTTTCGTATTCTCACCACCAATGTTTTTATTTATTTCCATTTCATTTTGACACTAAAAACAGTCCATACATATACACTTGACCTAATTTATCTATATTTCATCTAAATGAAACTAAATTCACTATTTTGTATTTTAATTATCAATTTTTTGACACCAAAACCCCCTCATAATCACAAACTTGACTTACATGTATTTTCTTCCATCTAAATTAAACCAATTTAATTAAATTACATTTTAATTATCAATTTGTTTGGCTTTTTGTGCATTCAATTTTGACACCAAACACCCTCTGTAAATAGACACTTTACTTAATTTCCAACAAGAAGCAAAAACATGGAGTGTAGTCCCCAGTGTGTTTGTCAAGGGGCCAGTGAAGTTCCACACATCAGACTCACCCGGTCATGGCTTTATTTACTTTGCTATGTGCAGTGGGACAGAAACTGTCTTTCCACATATTCTCCCCATAAAATAAATTGTCCAAAAATTCAACAAACTCAACTTGAATGAAAGCTGCCTCACCATTTGCCTTCGCTGTTTTCAAACTGCTGCACGGTATAACCAAACATGTCCTCCAGCGGGCCCTCAAAGGACATTTTGTTCTTCTGGTCGACATTGAAGCAGGACACACACACCAACAGCACTGTATGGACAAACGAGAGATAAACAGATTAAACATGGATAAATTAACATTCATTCAAATGCACTGCGGTGTAAAGCAGATTAAATAATACACAACACACTTCATTTTCATATAAAGCATGACAGTCTAAAATGTGGATGTGATAAACATAAATACACACGATATTTATACAGTCCCAGTTGTAAAAAGATAGTAAAATGCTGCATTGGGGGGGCTTATAAAGTCAGAGGAGAAAAGCATGCACAAACACAAACACACACATCATCTTTTGGAGGACACATGAGGAATGTCAAGCATCACTGTGAAGCACTTTGGTCCGAAAGCTGTCTGACCCGTGGGACAAAGACTTCTTCACTACGCTGGACGCCGTGACAGAGCCTACATATGAATCCATCTTCATTGTGAGCGCATCACAAAGACGCCATTTATAAATATGATGTGCAGAAGAATTCCTCCAGTTGTTCAATGTGTGCGGGGGAGGGCAAGAAGGGGGGGGGGGTCAACTGCGAGATTAAAAAAAAAGACATCCTCATTAGTGGGCCGCCGTGACTGAGACAACAAATAAATAACAGCTGTTTGCTTGTTTGATGATGGGAAACAACACACCACGTTCTAACAAGGATAATCACAAAGTAGCTTTGTTCACGAATGCATCAACGTCTCCCAGAGGATGATTCATCTCTAAAGCATGCTAAATTGTAAATGGCTTATACTTGTATAGCGCTTTTCTACCTTCTAGGTCAGGGGTCAGCAACCCGCGGCTCTAGAGCCACATGCGGCTCTTTAGCGGCGCCCTGGTGGCTCCATGGAGCTTTTTCAAAAATGTATAGAAATGGGAAAAAAAATGGGGTGAAAAATATGTTTTTTGTTGTAATATGGCTTCTGTAGAAGGACAAACACGACACAAACCTTCCTAATTGTTAGAAAGTCCACTGTTTAATAGATAGATAGATAGATAGTACTTTATTGATTCCTTCAGGAGAGTTCCTTTAGGAATATGTTTTACTAATGAGAGCATTTGGAGAACATGGTTTTGTCCTACTAATTTCAGCTGTTCTTGAACCCATCATAGTGTGGACTGTGACGCAACAGTTTGTTGACATGTACAACTTTCTCCGATGCTGCCACAGAAAGACGTGTTTTATGCCACTCCTTCTTTGCCTCATTTTGTCCACCAAACGTTTTATGCTGTGCGTGAATGCAGAAAGGTGAGCTTTGTTGATGTTATTGACTTGTTGGAGTGCTAATCAAGCATTTTTGGCCACTGCATGACTGCAAGTTAATCAACGCTAACATGCTATTTAGCTGTATGTACATATTGCATCATTATGCCTCATTTGTAGACATAGTTGAGCTCATTTAATATCCTTTACTTATGTCCTCTGTGTATTTAGTTTATTTTTCCATGTCTCATGACACATCATCTGTATGTAATATTGGCTGCATTTCTGATAGTTGTTAGTGTGCCATGTTGTTCCAGACCACAGCAAACGTTACCCAGCTTGCAAAGATTGTAATAAATCCATTAGAAGAAGACACCCTGCTGTTTCCTTTAACTTGGACACACACATCTACACCTTTGGCCATTCTAAGACAGTCATTTCCAGGAGTTGTCTCACCTTCTGAGAAGTTTCACTAATGTTTTCCAATGTTGTAAACATGTGTAGACATTTCCGTCAACAAAGATTTGCGTCAGCCTGCGACACATAGTCATTTTGTTAGTAGGTTAATGTAGCTAATTAGCCACTTACATCATGTGTTGCCGTCATTATAACACTTATATAAGGCTTTTACTTTTTTGCGTCTCCAGACCGATTACTTTTTTGTATTTGTGGTCCAATATGGCTCGTTCAACATTCTGGGTTGCCGACCCCTGTTCTAGGTACTCGAAGCTCTTAGACACCATTTCCACATTTACCCATTCACACACACATTCACACACTGTTGGTGGGAGCTGCCATGCAAGGCCCAAACCACGACCAATCAGGAGCAAGGGTGAAGTGTCTTGCTCAAGCACACGCCGGATGTGACTAGGATGGTGGAAGCAGGTGATCGAATCAGGAAACCTCAGCCGCTTTACCAACAAAACCACGCCGGCATTAGTTTACTTTTTAGTCGAAGATAAACATGAAGTACTACCTGCTTTCCGTTGATGTCCTACTCTTTTCAGTTGAATCCGTATGTCTGTCATTTTATTGGTGAGTTGGTTACACTGTCACTCATTCAGTTGATTCAGAAGGTCAGTCGTTTGGTTGGTAGCATAGTTGGTTGTTTGATTAATTGGATGGTCAGAAATGTCAGTTATGGTTATGGTTATGGTATTAGTTTATTTCCAATATGCATATACAGGGTATACTATATTGCCAAAAGTATTTGGCCACCTGCCTTGACTCACATATGAACTTGAAGTGCCATCCTATTCCTAACCCATAGGGTTCACTTTGATGTGGGTCCACCCTTTGCAGCTTTTACAGCTTCAACTCTTCTGGGAAGGCTGTCCACAAGGTTGCGTAGTGTGTTTATAGGAATCTTTGACCATTCTTCCAAAAGCGCATTGGTGAGGTCACACACTGATGTTGGTCGAGAAGGCCTGGCTCTCAGTCTCCGTTCTAATTCATCTCAAAGGTGTTCTATCGGGTTCAGGTCAGGACTTTGTACAGGCCAGTCAAGTTCATCCACACTAGACTCTGTCATCCATGTCTTTATGGACCTTGCTTTGTGCACTGGTGCACAGTCATGTTGGAAGAGGAAGGGGCACGCTCCAAACTGTTCCCACAAGGTTGGGAGCATGGAATTGTCCAAAATGTTTTGGTATCCTGGAGCATTCAAAGTTCCTTTCAGTGGAACTAAGGGCCAAACTCAACTCCTGAAAAACAACCCCACACCATAATTCCTCCTCCACCAAATTTCACACTCTGCACAATGCAGTCTAAAATGTACCGTTCTCCTGGAAACCTCGAAACCCAGACTCGTCCATCAGATTGCCAGATGGAAAAGCGTGATTCATCACTCCTGAGAACGCGTCTCTACTGCTCTAGAGTCCAGTGGCGATGTGCTTTACACCACTGCATCCGACGCTTTGCATTGGACTTGGTGATGTATGGCTTAGATGCAGCTGCTTGGCCATGGAAACCCATTCCATGAAGCTCTCTGCGTACTGTATGTGGGCTAATTGGAAAGTCACATGAAGTTTGGAGCTCTGTAGCAACTGACTGTGCAGAAAGTTGGCGGCATATTTGCACTGTGCGCTTCAGCATCCGCTGACCCCTCTCTGTCAGTTTACGTGGCCTACCACTTCGTGACTGAGTTGCTGTTGTTCCCAAACTCTTCCATTTCCTTATAATAAAGCCAACAATTGAGTTTGTAATATTTAGGAGCGAGGAGATTTCACGACTGGATTTGTTGCACAGGTGGCATCCTATGACAGTTCCACGCTGGAAATCACTGAGCTCCTGAGAGCGGCCCATTCTTTCACAAATGTTTGTAGAAACAGCCCCCATGCCTAAGTGCATGATTTTATACACCTGTGGCCGGGCCAAGAGATTAGGACACCTGATTCTGATCATTTGGATGGGTGGCCAAATACTTTTGGCAATATAGCGTAGTTACAATATGGTACATCACATATTCCCAGTTTGTCATTGCACCATCGGGTGCACAACCAGTTGGATGGTTGGTAATTTTGCGAGGTTTGATGGATGGTCATTTAGTTGCTTTTTTTGTTTGTTTGTATGTTTGGTTGGTTGAGCAGTCAGTCTTTCAGTGAGTTGGTTGGGTGGACAGTAGGTTTTTTGGGTTAACCGTTAGTCGGTTGGCTAGTTTGGTTTATTGGTTGGCTGAATGGGTTGTCAGTGGGACTGGTTGTGTGTTCAGTTGTATAGTTGGCTGATTTGTTAAGTTCTTTGGACTGTCTGTCATTTGGTTGGTTGGTGAGACGGTTGGTTGGCTTGATGGTTGCTTTAATGGTTGTTGCATTGGTTAGTTTAGTCAGTCTATTTGTTGGTCTTGTAGTCGTCTTATCATGCCATCCCTAATGAACAGGGAAGTAGCCTGTAACAAACATAGCTAACAAAAATAGCGCCTCGATCCGTCGTTCTTTTCACTTTTGACAACAGTTAGTCCTCGGTGGACGTGCTAATTCTAGCATCATATCAAATTCCTTTGATGTACTTCTCTTTTACCAATGCTATGTCGTTGAATTACAGTTTACTTACAAACTAAATTCACAGGATTCATGTGTATTTGTTGTGTGCAGGTCAGTCAGGTTGCTTGTCATGAACGAAGTATGCAGAAAAAAAAGAAAGAAAAAATTGGTAAATGTACAGTATTGGGTGTGTATTTGCAAATATTGCATAAGCTACATGTGATGTTTGCGCCTCTCACTGCTATAAACAGTCTACCCACAAAAACAAGTCACTGTTGCTTGGCACCCAATTGAGTTCATATGTTGATCTCATAGCCTAATAGTGGATTAGACTTTTTCTCTGCTTCCAGTTTTGGTCTTCAGAGGCAGCCAAGATAAGGAAAGGCAATCCGAGTTAAGAAACATTATCCACTATGTTACTACTGGGTTCCCTTCTCCACTTCCTCTGTTGCAAAGGAGCTCCATTTCCTGTTCCTGTTAACCTGATTATGGACATTCCCTTAAATTGACAGGTGCACTCTCACACACTTTGCTGAGTCAAGATGGCTTCGGGCCAGTCGGGCATTTTCTGTTTATCAAATAGTGAGCTAAAATCCTGCATACCACAATGAACGTCTTCTGTCTTTTAGCTATAAAAAGACATCCCATCTTTACTGCACATGCCATTCTGTTCACAACACTGTGTCTTATGTGCTATTTTCGTGAGTCTGGCCGATGTCCGCCCTGGAAAACTAATAAGTGGGGTAGCCTCTTTATGAATGGAAATGGCCTCATGGAAATGGCCTCTGGGGCATTTGCAATTGAAGTTGTCCCTTAAATTTGCAAGCCGAGCAGGCCAATGAGGAATTTCTTTAGACCAGACTTTGCAAATGACAAAACGAAAAGACACATTTTCATCACTGATGAGAAGATTGCAGGCAACAGATTGGTCGTGCATTGCAAGAGTGTACCTGGTGGTCAATACCACAACAATTTGCGTTATGTTAGAGTCAACAGTACTTAATTGTGTTGTTGTGACAGTGCTATTGGATTAACATTTTGCACTAGCATTTACAGGATGATCAGTCGGTTGGTGAGTTTTGTTGGAGATTCAGTCATGTGGTAATTTAGTGACCATGCAGGTATTACAGCATTTGTTCCAAAGCTGCATTGCCCTAAGCTGCCAGTATGACATTTGTTAGTTGGGTTTGACTGGTTAGTCAGGGTGGCCAGTCAGCCTGTCAGTTTCTTAGACTGGTTGGTTGTTTAGCAGTTTAGTAGACAAGTAGACAGTCTGTTATTTACTAATTTATTTGGTTAGTTGCTTGGGCTGCAGTCGCTCAGTCGGTTGGTTAAGTGGACAGTCAAACATTTGCTGGCTAGTTCACTTACAGTAGTCGTTATTTGGACATGAGCTTACTGGCTTGGTTAGTTTGTTAGTTGTTTGGTTGGTTTGTTAGTTTGGTTGGTTACATGGTCGGTTATTGGTAATTACGGTTTGTCAGTATCTTAAAAGGTCTAACGTTTGGTCAATTAGTGAGTTTGTTTTGTTGAACGGTCTGTTGTTTGGTCGGTTGGTTGGATGGCTAGTTGCTTGGATGGTTGCTCGCTTAGTTGGTGGGTAATGTGATCTGTTCGTTAGTTTAATTGAATGTTTGGTAAGATGGTCAGTGTTTGACTAGTTAGTTGTTAGCGAGTTAATCGTCTAGTCTGGTTGGATGGCTGGATGCTTGGATGGTTGGTTGCTTAGTCGGTGGGTTGCTTTCTCTGTTGGCTAGTTAGATTGAGTGTTTGGTAGGATGGTCAGTTGTTTGACCCGTTAGTTGGATAGTCATTCAGCTAGTTGTTTGTTTAGTTTGGTTGAATGGTTATTTGATTAGACGGTTGGTCGCTCTGTCAGTGGGTCGGTTGATTAATTTGATTGAGTGTTTTGTAGGATGGTCAGTTGTTAGTCATTCAGCGAGTTGATTGGTTAGTTTGGTTGAATGTTTTTTTGGATGGTCAGTTGCTGAGTTGGTGGGGTGGGTATTTAGTCAACTGGTAAGTTTGATTGGGCGGTCAGTTATCTAGTTCCTTCAGTTGGTAGTTCAGTTTAGGTAATTGTTTGGAGAGTCCGTTGCTTAGTCGGTTAGTTGGGTGGATGGTCAGTCATTCGATCACTTAGTTAGTTACATGGACAGTCAGTTGACTGATTGATTGATTATTTGGACTGTCGGTCATTTCGTTTGCTTATTTGTTTTTTTGGTGAGTCAGTCATTTAGAAACCCTGCTGATTCCATTTGTCCCAATGACTGTCGTGCATGAAACTTAATAACATTTTACAGGTCGCTGCCAAGACAACAGGAGACGGTCTTACACTCAATGTTTTATTGTTTCCTGAAATAAGTTAAGTACATCCATATGTCAACGTGCATCCTTTCTGATATAGTAACACGGTCTGTATTGTAATCATGCTAACAAGATCAATGAAACCATCATCAAAACTAGCCTACTAAAAACAAACCACTTTGGCCTAATTTGCTGGCATGCTAGACTGTTGTTGGCCCTGTCTAGCCGTCCTTCTGTTTAAACAGAACCATCAAGCATGCTGGGCTGCATACAATAAGTCATCAAACACAGCCAATCCAATTAAATTAACAAGTCCACAATGGTGAATGTTTGTCAGATGCCAAAACACAGTGGACATTTGCGATCGAGGCTTTTGTGACACACTGAAAAGAAAACGTGGAATATTGTCTCTCGACCGAAATGTTTAATCTAAATGATTCCGAAACAAAAGCCAGAAGACTCTGCTAAGCCTGTTTTTAGTCAAAAAAGTCCATGTGGTCCTGATTGATGCTGGCACTTTGTCAGCTCCCAAGAACCAGCCATAATACCCACACCACCCCCTCCTCCTCTTAGTCAACAGCGACTCCCTTTCGCGTTCCGACCGGCCCCTGTGGCCCATCAAACCAGACTTTGGGCTTTTGAGTCTCGATAAAAGAGTAGCAATAATCACCTCTAAAGCTCAATGCAAATCAACACTTGTGGCATTAAAATATAATCAAATTGAGCTGGTTAAACGTTGAATTGAGAATTCAAGTCAGCAAATGTGGTAGCAGATGGGGTATTGTTAATGTTACATTACATCGGTGCGAATGGGTGGCTAAATCATGTCTTTTTCCAATGGAAGTCTGGCATTGGAGGTTTCCCAACATGTGTTAACAGCTAACAGCGGGCAGGTTCCAGCTATGACGAACGTATGAGGCCCAAATATTTCCAGATTTCCTCCAATGCTTTTATCCTGATCTTATTTGATCCATTGCTCATCCTTGCTTTTTAATGCATTTTAATGCACTGCATTCTTTTCATATTGTTCTGCGCCAGCATCTATGCAAGGCGGTAAACTTGGAGCACAGTCAGCATTTCTTCATTCTTGGCAGCGTGCTCGCATGCACCTACTAGGCCATATTCCAACAATCTGGACGGGGTGGAAAGATCCAAGCAAGCTAAGAAAAAGGCGTCATTTGACACAATACAGTTGGAGGTTAACAATGTAGAGATTGCTGGATGAAGGGTTTATTAAACACGTGTTGTGTAGCGTTGGAATGACATTTTTTACGTGCGGTCATAAAAACTGCCAGAATTTTCGGAATGCATTTCTTTGGAATTAGAAAACAGCAAAAACGTCCAAATAAGTCAGGGTGTGATGTGACAGGTGGGGACAGTACACCTACTTTGATTGATTTATTGATTGATTATTTATTTATTTATTTATTTATTCAAAGAAATCACTTTGCAAACACTGCACCACAACCACAACAATAAATACGGTAACTACCTCCCTGACAATGTTAATCAAAACAGAGCTTCTTTTTTTTTCTTTGCAGCTCTTGAATGGATTGTGTTAGATTATGTATAATAACACAACCATTTTTTGTTTTACTAGCTTTAATCATCCATCCAGCCATCCATTTTCTGCCGCTTGTCCCTAATTAGCCACATTTTAGTGTTACCAAACTAGAGATGTCTGATAATATCGGACTGCCGGTATTATCGGCCAATAAATGCTTTAAAATGTAATATCGTAAATTATCGGTACTGGTTTCAAAAAGTAAAATGTATGACTTTTTAAAACGCCGCTGTACGGAGTGGTACACGGACGTAGGGAGAAGTACAGAGCGCCAATAAACCTTAAAGGCACTGCCTTTGTGTGCCGGTCTAGTCACATAATATCTACTGCTTTTCACACATGTAAGTGAATGCAGCATACTTGGTCAACAGCCATACAGGTCACACTGAGGGTGGCCGTATAAACAACTTTAACACTGCTACAAATATGCGCCACACTGTGAACCCACACCAAACAAGAATGACAAACACATTTCGGGAGAACATCTGCACCGTAACACAACAGAACAAATACCCAGAAACCCTTGCAGCACTAACTCTTCCGGGACGCTACAATATACACCCCCGCTACCCCCTTACCCCCCGCCACCCCCCACACCTCAACCCCGCCCACCAAAACCCGCCCACCTCAACCTCCCCATGCTCTCTCAGGGAGAGCATGTCCCAAATTCCAAGCTGCTGTTTTGAGGCATGTTAAAAATAATGCACTTTGTGACTTTGATAATAAAATTAATTTATTTTGGAAAACCTTGTTACATTGTTTAATGCATCCAGCGGGGCATCACAACAAAATTAGGCATAATAATGTGTTAATTCCACGACTGTATCGGTTGATATCGGAATCGGTAATTAAGAGTTGGACAATATCGGAATATCGGATATCGGCAAAAAAGCCATTATCGGACATCTCTATACCAAACCAATGTGGCCACATTGCAAACATGCAAATTTTCTAAACATGTTTACTGTGTTTTTGCCAGGTCTGTGCCCGTTTGTTATGTTCATCCAAACAGACTGCAAGAGGGTTCACTCTTTGCATTGATCCAAACACATTTGTTCTATAGCAGAATGAATTAAACAAAGTGAACCGACTTACCGTCACACACTCTTGTTGTCTCTATGGGTGGAGGCGAGGGCTCTAGCATACACACACTAAAAAAGTTTAGCCTTGTAATGTAAAGTTTTGGAGTAGAAATGATTTGGATCAACCCAAAAATCCCTCAAATCTAATCACTTGTTCCTTTCTTTTCCTGAAAGTTTCATAAAAATGTGCTCGTAGCGTTTTGAGGTAAGTTGCAAACTATCCATCCATCCATTTTCTACCGCTTATTCCCTTTGGGGTCGCGGGGGGCGCTGGAGCCTATCTCAGCTACAATCGGGCGGAAGGCGGGGTACACCCTGGACAAGTCGCCACCTCATCGCAGGGCCAAAGTTGCAAACTAACTTACAAATATAAAGACAAACGTTTTTGTTTGGTGCTGCGTCTAGACATAAAATATTATCAACATTTATTTTAATAATTGTTGTGACCAAAATGGCTATCATTGTTATAACATTTTCAGAAAATAGTTCTGCATTTCAAGTGCTCTGTGTTGTTTTCCCACCGTTTAAAAAAAAATATTACAATAGCATCCAACTTTTTACCGTAGGATTTTTGTGCGGTTGGCAAACAATTTTTGCAACACACAAAAATGACATTTTTTGAATTTTGAAGATAGGCTCCAGCGCCCCCCGCAACTCCAAAGGGAATAAGTGGTAGAAAATGGATGGATGGATGGAATTTTGAAGCAATTAACTCCTTAAAATTATATTACGGTTTATCAATACATCTCATACCATTTAATTTCTTTAAAATAGTAATGTGAGGCGTATTAATGAAAAAAAAAAATGTTGGTAATATTTTTCTGGTTACATGTGTATAGTAGACCTGGGCAAATTAGGGCCCGGGGGCCGCATGCAGACCGTTAAGCTTTTCAATCTGGCCCGCCAGACATTCCCAAATAATTTTTTAGATCTTTAAGATGGAAACTGTGATGTGCAGTGATGTTTTCAAATGACCGTAAGTATTGAACTATACAAAGTATTTCAATGGTTAGAACCTACGCTTTTGCATGATATACTAGTTACTATGGTCATCTAAGTCACAGCAGCTCAGACGAGGCACCGCCTGAAATGCGGGTGTCAGGGACAGACGCGGAAGGAGATTTTTACAGCAAAGTTCTAAAGCTTAGTGATGTATCAGATTGTAGGTCGTTTTTTTTTTACCTGTCATGTTCATATTTCGCTGTGTTTGTTGCATTTTCGCTTGATTGTAAAATATGTCGATCGAGAGGGGGTGTGACGTTCATATGTTGTCAATATAGTGTTTTATTGGTCATATTTAATATTGTAACTCCCACATTCTTTATTTTCATGTACATTCTGGGTGTCTCATTCAGTAAAAAAAATGTAAAATTCCATTCCGTTTTTAAGGCGGTCTGTCATAATGTTTTTAGCATTCAGACATTATTGTGAGGTTTTGTATTAGTGTTCCTAAAAATAGATATACCGGCCCCCAAACAAATTATTTTCTCTAAATTTGGCCCCCCGAGCCAAAATAATTGCCCAGGCCTGCTGTATATGGTTCATAAAACTCCTGGTTAAAATGTGGTAACATTTCAACACTTACTACAAAGTTTTAAAATGTGATTATCGTAAATTTACTGTACTTAATTTGTAAGAGTTTGTTACACCGCCATGTCATATGTTGTTGTTGCTCTGACAAATCACATCAGTTGTTAACAATCAAGATACGACTAATTAAAAGACGATTCAATGTTTTTGTTTTTAATTTATCTCCTTCATTGATGTGCATCTTTGATCGATAGACAATTATACCACAATTATTCAATTATACATTTACACACCAATGCCTGAGAAGGAGCAGGATGAAGAAAAATCTTATATTTTCCTGCCCCCTTCAACATAATACGTAGTCTTACTTAATGATATCAGATAAACCAACAATTACATCCAAATATAATGAAAACAAACAAAAAAACACAACAAGTGCAAAACTTCATGAAGTACAAACCGAACAACGTTATTTACTGTTGCCGTAGTGGACCTCAAAGATTGGCAAGATGGACAAAGCCATACAAGCATACCATGAGAACGTTACCATCAAGTGCAATAACATGTAGGAACATAGCATTCAAAACTGAGTAACATATGGATGGGGGGTACTATCGCCCTCCAGTGGACTGGATGTATAATGAGCCACATTTGTACATACTTTTATCAAGCTTGGTTTAATGAAAGTAACCCAAGTAGCGGATTACACTACAGTGGTAGTAACATTGTAGTATTACAAATCACATTTGCTAACAAGGGTCAACATCTCCCTCAACACTTTGCTTCCTCATTTCCGGGCCCCATCTTCACCGTCCCTCAGGAGCATCATCCATCTCCCTGCTATTCCTTCCATTTATCCTTTTATTCCCAGTTCTTTCATTGACTCTACAGCGCCGCGGTGTCACATTCCACACTGTGCAACTTCCAGATGTATTCCCTCCAGAGCGCCGTACAAAACATGCAATGAGCCGAGACCGAGACCCACGCATGACATCATCAACATCCACCACCCCCAACAGACCACTGTCAGAGCTTTTTTATCCCCTCTGAAATTCCCCTTCTATAACAACAACGCTACTAAATACGCTGATGGCAACAGTTTTAGGGGCTGGGAGGGATCAAACACCTCTGGACGTAACCAAAAATACACACACCCAAGGGTCACTGCATGGCCTTTCTGCCAGAATCAATAAGCAACACACAAGAAGATGCACGAGGGAACACAAAAAGAGAGAAAATACAAAAAGGGTTAAGAGTGGGACTTGTGAGATTGCTGTAGGTTTATTTTGTAAAGGCAATGGATCGGAAATCGCATTTTAATAATGTGGGGGAAAATGAGTATATAGACTAACATCACTCAATACTTTGTAATAACTATATGCAACATTTGGAATATCACTGTATAAAGTATAAATTGTTACACTATTTACCAGTACAGTTCTTGGACTGTAATTAACAACCAGTTTTCAGTTGATCAAATGATATTTACTTTAAATTGTAAACTTTATTCAGCAAAGAACCTTGACCTAAGTGGGTGTTTAACGGGGAAACGACACTAAACGGAACAAAAATTTGGAAATTCAAATATATGAATGATAATAAGTGACATTGACAATAATGGAAAAAAAAAGAATATTTTGTCAAAAATTGGATTGCTGAATTACAAAAAACAATTTAATGCGCATCTGACATTAAGCTTTTACTTTGGAAATATGTTTTTGATTTGAATGGCATGCAATGGATTTTTGTAACAGCAATACAAGCAAAGAATAGAATAAATGCAACATAAAAAAATACTAAATTTTCAATACCGCTCGTTCTCATTAGGGTCGCGGGTAAGCTGGAGTCTATCCCACTTACACCCTTGACTGGTTGCCAGCCAATTGGAGTAATTTTTTTGTTTGTTTATAAAATAGAAAAACTTAAATCAAATTCTGTAATATAATTGAATTAAAATTGTAATATTCCTCATAATTTATCATTATTTATTAAAATTGTACGATCACAAGAAAAAATCATTTTATGAGAATGAATTAGGAATATTATGAAAACAAAGTCATAATTTGTGAGAATGAAGTCGCAATATTAATATAGTAAAAAACACTCATAGTTTTTGGAAAGAAAATTTGTGAAAAATATGGACTGATATCGACATCCCACTGGGGTGAGTTTTTTAGCAATGACTTTTTTCTGATACTTGATTTTACAAGAACATTGTCTAGTATAATACTACAACTTGTTTTTATTTTTAATGTGGCCTTAATGGAGACCAGAAACATATGGTGATTTTGACATACAAGCCTTACAAAGACTGAAAAAGCCTTCGTGCTCATATTTACTGATGTATTACCCTGTTCCAATGTGCAAAATCGTAAATTATCTAAATAATCTAAATTAATAATACACTTTGAGTCAGTGTTTTTCAACCTTTTTTAAGCCAAGGCACACCACCAGCAGAAAACGTTAAAAAATGAAACTCCACCAGGTTGTCGTGCCTTATTTTGAGTTTGTTGTTGTTTTCCTGTGTGTAGTGCTTTAGTTCCTGTCTTGCGCTGTTATTTTGGTGGCTTTTCCTGTTTTGCTGGTGTTTTCCGGTTGAGTCATACCAAAGACTATACAAATGGAACCCATTACCTCCCTGCTTGGCACTCAGCATCAAGGGTTGGAATTGGGGTTTGAATCACCAAAAATAATTCCCGGGCGCGGCCACCGCTGCTGCTCACTGCTCCCCTCACCTCCCAGGGGGTGATCAAGGGTGATGGGTCAAATGCAGAGAATAATTTCACCACACCTAGTGTGTGTGTGTGACAATCATTGGTACTTTAACTTTCCTTCTTTGTGTGGACATTGTTGATTGTCATGTACGGATGTACTTTGTGGATGCCGTCTCTGCTCCACACGCTGTAAGTCTTTGCTGTCGTCCAGCATTCTGTTTTTGTTTACTTTGTAGCCAGTTCAGTTTTACTTTCATTTTGCATCGCCATCCCTATGCTTCATTGCCTTTTCCTTTCCCTTTTGTTCATTTTTGGTTTAAGCGTTACATCCCTTTTTACCTGCACGCCGTCTCCCGCTGTGCTCTGCATATTGGGGTCACGACAAACCATCCTCGACGCGTTCTCACTTCTACAAAGCAATGAACTACCTGCTGCCACCTATTGATGTGGAGTATTACATGGTTACCCTGCCGAGCTCTATACAGCACAGACACTCGACAACGGCACATTATTTGCAGATTATTATTATTGATTTGCAAAAAATATTTTCTGGACCAATTAGGTGAAGTTGCATCATTTCCCACAGCACACCAGACAATATCTCATGGCCGCGACACAGCTTTTGGAACACTCCCAGCACATTACAGTATAAAAACTGTACTAATACGTACAATTAAACACTACACAGGTTTAACCCCCTCCCCTCCATCCCGATCAACCCTCTCTTTCTGCTGTCAGAGAGGTTAATGCGAATACGTTGCCCGAGGCAGACACTGCCCCTGCCCCCTCCGTGATACTAGGTTGATGGATTGCTCTGGCCCGCTGTTGGCCTGGGAGAGATGGCAGGGTAGAGGGTGGGGGTGGAAGGTTGGACGGGCCTGGTGCACAGCTGCACCACTGCAAGAACACACACTTACACAAAAATATGCAACAAGGAGCATCAGCATATCATTTGTGCTGCTAATCAAAAGCATGCATATCAGCACAGTCATAACAATGACTTATGTGTACTAAAAATAAGCACTGGCATTAATTGTACGGGAAGACTGAAATGACCTCACACCACGCCTCACTTTATACGGCCCCAGGGCACTGAGTTATTAGCCCTCTAGTGTCCCAATGCATCATGTAGTTAACTACCTCGCCCAGTCTATAAAACCACCCTTTTAACAGCAATTAGTGGATTTATATTACAAAGCATTGACACGTTTATCATTTCGGAGGTTTTGTGGCGGCGTCCTAATAGGCACTCTCTGGTGTCCAATCGTGCAATCAAGTGAGGTGTGGAGGTGATGTGGGGCTCCTCCCACCACAGAGTTTGTCATTAAATCTGTGAGTACGTTTACACTGCAGGCCAGAGTGCCCCAAATCTGATTTTTTTCCCAGTTGACTGAGCATGTGTTCTTTATCAGACTCCAGTATAAACGTGCACAGGCCCCAATGTGGCCCCAATGTGGCCTCGACTTCACTTGCATGTGCAGTTCAATAAAGTGTAAACAAAAGAAGATGACCGGAAGTTGATCTGATGAAATGAGTTAGTGATTATTTTATTATTTATTTGATTTGATATGTAAAAATCGGCGTTTCCAAACTTTTAAGCTACCATTTTTCGATATGGCAACAGCGCAAATCGATAGACACCACAGCGGCACATTTAGACGGAACACTGAATTCCGTAGATCAGGGGTCCCCAAACTACGGCCCACGGGCCGGATACGGCCTGCCAGCATCCAAAATCCGTCCTTTCAAATCCATTTTCTACCGCTTGTTACTCTCGGTGTCTCCTAGCTGCTCAGGCAAATCATATTGTCTAAAAATGCATTTTCCCATCGATAACGTGACATCGTCGTGCTCGGAATATATATATATATATATATATATATATATATATCAGTGACGTGCAGTCAGGGGAGACAGGTGAGGCGGAGCCTCACGTGCCATCATGGAAAGAAAAAAAATGTAAAAAGAAAAAAAAACAATTAAATTGTTATATGTATCCAGTGATTATACTATAAAGTTATTTTCCATTTAACTTCACCAGTTTTAGATTATTTTTATTCAAAATCGCTGAATTTTCACATTTGCCGTTCAAATACTGAGAAGAGACTTGCGGTGAGTCAGCAGCCAGTTGAGCCTCACCATGGATTGCGCAATGACTCGGCTAACTGCTGGCCTGCTGTGCAGTGAGACCGTATTGCTATATGAATTATATTATGCATTTCCATAGTTTAGTTAGCTGCGGTATATAATGTACAGTGTATTTTGTCAACAGCTGTATGTGTGTAACGTATTTCTTGTGCTGAGCAATCATAAAACGGCTGCGAAGACGCACTGTGTGAGGCTCGCAGTAATCCCGCCTCATGGAGGTAGAGGGCGTTAGTGATCCCAGGGATCATTCTTGCGACTACTCGGCTGCAGAAGAAGTGACAACAAGCAGCAACAGTTTGCAATCGTTTATTTTTTCCTCTCGCCTGGACTTTTAACATGGAGGATTACATAACTAAAATAAAACAGTTTTCTAAACTGGACTTTCAATCGAAGCAGGAGGTAATAATTAAAGGAAGATCTCCATCAAGACAGAGAGACTTTTAAAACTGAAGAAAGATAAGGAAGACTTCTATAAACAAGTTATCGATGCTTTTGTTGAGAAGGAACGGCGCATGGACTTCATTCATAAGTAAAGGTAAGACCATAATAACATTTTTTTTAATTAAATGTGCTTTTTTGTGTGCTATAGTTTGTATGTGTAAAGTTAAAGTTAAGTTAAAGTACCAATGATTGTCACACACACACTAGGTGTGGTGAAATTTGTCCTCTGCATTTGACCCATCCCCTTGCTCACCCCCTTGGAGGTGAGGGGAGCAGTGGGCAGCAGTGGCGCCGCGCCCGGGAATTATTTTTGGTGATTCAACCCCCAATTCCAACCCTTGATGCTGAGTGCCAAGCAGGGAAGAATGCTGGTATGAGCTTTTAAACATAACCCATTAACTGCTGCCAATCAAATGGTGAATAAGATACTCTTTAGGGTTCATATGTTTGTAAATCTGACTGTGATGAAGTCAGTGCCTCACCAGCCATCAACCTCACCGCACATCACTGATATATATACACATACAGCATACATATACACACACATACATACATACATGCATACATCCGGGGGGTCCTGGAGCCTATCTCAGCATTCGGGCGGAAGGCGGGGTACAACTTGGACAAGTCGCCACTTCATCACAGCATACATACAGTATATATATATACAGTGTATCCTACAAGCCTGTTTCGCAGGTTCCCCTATATATATATATATATATATATATATATATATATATATATATATATATATATATATTTATATATATATGTCCAGGGTGTACCCCGCCTTCCGCCCGAATGCAGCTGACATAGGCTCCAGCACCCCCCGCGACCCCAAAAAAGGGACACGCGGTAGGAAATGGATGGATGGATAGATGTATATATATATATATATATATATATACAGCCCGGTCCCCAGCCCAATCTTTTTAACCCAATGCGGCCGCCCGAGTCAAAAAAGTTTGGGGACCCCTGCCGTAAATGAACAAGAAAGTCGCTATTACGCGAGAAAACATGGACGCCACAGATCAGTGTGTTAGTGGGTTTGTACCGTGGCTCTTGTGTAGCGGAAGTAGGCAGATGATGGATAACGATTGCAGGAGGAGGAAGAAGAGAATTGCAAAAAGGAAAGTGGTCGTGCTGTGCACTCAATGACGTAGCGCGCCCAAGGATGACAGAAAAGTTGCATTCGGGTCACATTGCCATTTATTTTTTATTATTATTATTTATTTGTTTTTTTGTTTTTTTTGTGTCCTGTCCAGCTTCTCAGGCAAATCATATAGTTGATGTAGATGCCCATGTCGGCTGTTCAGATTTACTTTACAAATGAGACGTGTAGGATACTTCTCTTGTTGCCTTATTTGTATTTGACTTTATTAAATGTATTTATATTATCATTTGGTGCAGCCGGGCCGGAGCAGGAGGGGATAGAAAGAGAAAAAAATAAAAAATAAAAAATAAAAATTGCCATTTAGACTGCAGTCACATTTGAAAAGATCAGATTCAAATCAGATTCAGACTACCTCCTGATGTGGCCCAAATATGATGCGGGAAAAAAAATCAGATTTGAAGCACTTTGTAACTTTTAGACTGGCATAAACTTGAAGGCAAAACAATCCGATTTGGTGTGCAGTGTAAATGGGGCCTGTGTTCTGTTGTTGTTACATTTTTGCAGGGAAAAGAAAATGACAAAAAAGTAGAATATGCAATTTTGGGAAACATTGTGTGTGAATTCTGATGTGCTCAAGCCGGCAAAATGCGCAACCACCAAACTGAAATAGCAATATTAGCACGCTAGCAGTTAAAATGCGTCAAGTACCAAATTATATGACTTTGAAGTGTACGCATGTAAAGTTAGCTAAAAAAAAAAAAAAAGTTAGCATGCTAATGTTAACATGCTATGGCTATGGTTATGGTTATGTTTTAACTTATTTCGATCATGTAAACAGATACAATATAATACATAATATAATAAATACATATGTTCATTTCTCTTTACATCATGTTCAAAAATGAGTAAGAAGACTTAGACTTAGACTTAGACAAACTTTATTGATCCACAAGGGAAATTGTTCCACACAGTAGCTCAGTTTCAAAGGATGGAAAGGGCAAGGATGGAAAGGATAATGCAGGTATAAAGTAGACCTATAATACATATAAATGTACCATAGTAGCAATATAAAATATAACATATATGTAATATTTACATATTATATATACAGTATATAATATATACTGATATATTATTATATTATATTTTTATATAATATGTACAATACATAACAAATCCCAATTACCATGTACAATATTACAGTACATGTAAGAGCTGCAGAAGAAGAAGCAAAGTCTATTTAAACCTGCCCCTTTTCCAATTCATAGCAACATTTGTTCATTCCCTGTTCGGATCTTGTAATCTCTGATCTTGCTAGCATGCTAAAGTTAGCATGTTAATAGTTAGCATGTGGCAAGTACCAAGTTATACGACGTACGGCTGAAAGATTGGGGGGGAAAAGTTGGCATGCTAATGTTAGCATGCTAACAGTTAACATGGGTCGCGTACCAAGTTATAGGACTCTAAGGTGTATGCCTGCAAAATTAGCTAAGAAAAAGTGTAAAATTAGTTAAAAAAAAGTTAGCATGCTAATGTTTCTTTGTTTTTTTCTGTTTTTTTTATTGAGACAAAGATTATTTATGTATTTAATATTTGTTTGCTTACTATGGTATATTATTATGTATTTATGTAACCCATTTTTATTCACTGGCTTTTAACCCAGCATGAGACTTTAAACAGTTTTTAGCTTTTAACTTTTTTAACTGTTATTAACTTTTAAACTGTTTTTCATCTAACAAATTGTTCTTAGGGTGCTTTTTCAATGTGTATTTTTATTTCTGTTTTAAACGTTATTTTTTTAGTCTGTCCTTTGCCTCTATTTCTTTGTGGTGTACAGCCCTTTGTTTTTCAACTGTGCTTGTTTTTAAAGGGCTGTATAAATAAAGTTGGTATGGTTTGGTATGGTATTATTTATTTGTTCACCGTTCTGTTACAGAGAACAAGGAAATTGGATAAAATTGCTATGGTATGAAAAGGGGTAGGATTAAATCAGCTCTGCTTCTTCCTACTCCTTTTCGGACGTGCTATAATGAAACAACTGGAAATGTGTGATGCATTACATTGTATCGTATGCATGTTCCAAATAAACTGAAACCGAATGATAGCATGAATGTATGGGATGTATAAATGGTATTTGTTAATGGCGGGGATGCTTGTAACTTAAAAATTTCTGCTTGCAACTTAAAGTATAGCAATTAGTTGAGAGACTAGCTCTTATCTCAAAAACACTCTTAAAGGCCTTAGTGGCCACATGCGTGGACAGCACCTTTTAGCTCTTATTTCCAAAATTGTGTACACTATTTATGCCGACATATGGACACTTATACTGCTATCTGGTGGTGTCAGAAGAGTATAACATACAATGGAATTTGGGGGAAAAAAGTGTAAAAATAAAAATGTGCATGTTACTACACATGAAGTACACGTTTGTGCATTTATGGACTTAGTACATCATATTAAAAGATGATTTTTACTTTTTATTCTAATTAGGGTCCAATAAGCCCAAATAGCAAAGAGAAATAAAAAAAAAGCATGTAAACAAACAGCTTGGGCCTTAAAGGGGAACATTATCACAATTTCAGAAGGGTTAAAACCATTAAAAATCAGTTCCCAGTGGCTTATTTTATTTTTCGAAGAAGTTTTTTTCAAAATTTTACCCATCACGCAATATCCCTAAAAAAAGCTTCAAAGTGCCTGATTTTTACCATCGTTATATACACCCGTCCATTTTCCCGTGACGTCACATAGTGATGCCGATACAAACAAACACGGCGGATAGAACAGCAAATTATAGCGATATTAGCTCGGATTCAGACTCGGATTTCAGCGGCTTAAGCGATTCAACAGATTACGCATGTATTGAAACGGATGGTTGTAGTGTGGAGGCAGGTAGCGAAAACAAATTGAAGAAGAAACTGAAGCTATTGAGCCATATCGGTTTGAACCGTATGCAAGCCAAACCCACGAAAACGACACGACAGCCAGCGACACGGGAGAAAGCGAGGACGAATTCGGCGACCGCCTTTTAACCAACGATTGGTACCGTATTTTCCGCACCATTAGCCGCACCTAAAAACCACAAATTTACTCAAAAGCTGACAGTGCGGCTTTTAACCCGGTGCGCTTTATATATGGATAAATATTAAGATTCATTTTCATAAAGTTTCGATCTCGCAACTTCGGTAAACAGCCGCCATCTTTTTTCCCGGTAGAACAGGATGCGCTTCTTCTTCTACGCAAGCAACCGCCAAGGTAAGCACCCGCCCCCATAGAACAGGAAGCGCTTCTTCTTCTACTGTAAGCAACCACCCGCCCCCGGAAGAAGAAGAAAAAGCGCACGGATATTACCGTACGTTTCATTTCCTGTTTACATCTGTAAAGACCACAAAATGGCTCCTACTAAGCGACAAGGATCCGGTTCATGAAAAGACGCAATCTCTCCATCCGCACACGGATTACTACCGTATTTCACAGCAACTGATATTCCTGTGAACCGCACTGTGGAACGGGAGCACGTACGGTGAATATTCGCACCACAGGGAATGAGAAGTCATCCTTCACTGTGGTTCCAGCTTGCCATGCTAATGGCCAGAAACTTCCACCCATGGTGATATTCAAAAGGAAGACCTTGCCAAAAGAGACCTTTCCAGCCGGCGTCATCATAAAAGCTAACTCGAAGGGATGGATGAAGAAAAGATGAGCGAGTGGTTAAGGTAAGTTTAAGTTTACGCGAAGAGGCTGGGTGGCTTTTTTCACGCAGCTCTGTCCATGTTGATATACGTATGTTTGTGATTGCACATTTGCGTACATTTTGGGAGTGAACAGAGTTGTTAGAACGCTGGTTTTTAATATATTATTAAAGTTTGACTGACCTATCTGACTGTTTTTTTGACATTCCTTTAGCGCAGTTAGATGCGGCTTACAACACGGGGCGGCTTATTGGTGGACAAAGTTTTGAAATATGCCGTTCATTGAAGGCGCGGCTTATAACCCAGGGCGCCTTATGGTGCGGAAAATACGGTATGTGTTTGTTTGGCATTAAAGGAAACTAACAACTATGAACTAGGTTTACAGCATATGAAATACATTTGGCAACAACATGCACTTTGAGAGTGCAGACAGCCCAGTTTTCATCAATTAATATATTCTGTAGACATACCCTCATCCGCTCTCTTTTCCTGGGGGTCTGGCGGCAGATTTATTTGACTTTATCGTTGGAAATGCATCTGCTTTGAGTGTCACAGGATATCCACACATTCTTGCCATCTCTGTCGTAGCATAGCTTTCGTGGGTAAAGTGTGCGGAACAAACGTCCAATTTCTTGCCACTTTGGCATCTTTGGGCCACTGGTGCAACTTGAATCCGTCCCTGTTCGTGTTGTTACACCCTCCGACAACACACCGACGAGGCATGATGTCTCCAAGGTACGGAAAACAGTCGAAAAAACGGAAAATAACAAAGCTGATTTGACTCGGTGTTTGTAATGTGTTTGAGATAATGGCGGATTGCTTCCCGATGTAAAGCGAATAATAGAAAGGCGTTTAATTCGCCAAAATTCACCCATTTAGAGTTCGGAAATCGGTTAAAAAAATATATGGTCTTTTTTCTGCAACATCAAGGTATATATTGACGCTTACATAGGTCTGGTGATAATGTTCCCCTTTAAGAGGTTAAGTTGAAGTACTGCTGTACTTGATATGTGGTTTCTTCACCGTTGAGTTAATTCAAGCCAAGCGGCCGAGTTAAAAGGCTTCAAACAAGCACACCTTTGGAGATCAGCATGAGTCTGTGTGTGGCTTGGCCTTCCTCAGAGGTTAAGACCGGTGGAAACCCGCACAACGGGACGTCGCCACTTCACGGGGTGTTTTGCTTGTCTCAAGTCTTCTTTGTAGAGGTATCGATTTTCCCTCTCAAGTGTGTGATGTTGTGTGGATTAGTCTCAACCTCCAGCGTGAGCCCCTGTTTGGTTTGGGGCTCAGAGGCCACTTAGAGGAAGATTAGGTTTTCGGAGCAAAAACACTTCACGCAGATCATGGAAAAATGATCGCAAAAGTCGCAACTGTCACTCATCTGAAAGGAGAAGCTGACCAAGCGTGTCAACATTGCAACATTTGCCAATGAAAAATAACATGACTTAATCGTGCAGACTATATAGTCAGTGCCAATAGATTGGCGTAAGGAAGATGAACTGTGACCTTCTGAATGATGGGCTATTATTATTGATGAGTTAAGCTTCCATTGCTATTAGTGCTGAGAAGTAACAATTCCCTGGCAACAGATCACCAGAGCAAGGGTCTTCACCAGGCGGACACAGACATCTCTCTACTGGGGCCGTTTTTGGCCCACATATTTTTGCTTATTTATGGCCCTCGGCACATTGTGCATTCGTTATGAATGAGAAATATTATTAGATGATACACTTTTATACAAACCCCGTTTCCATATGAGTTGGGAAATTGTGTTAGATGTAAATATAAACGGAATACAATGATTTGCAAATCATTTTCAACCCAAATACAATTGAATATGCTCCAAAGACAACATATTTGATGTTCAAACTGATAAACATTTTTTTTTTTGCAAATAATCACTAACTTTAGAATTTGATGCCAGCAACACGTGACAAAGAAGTTGGGAAAGGTGGCAATAAATACTGATAAAGTTGAAGAATGCTCATCAAACACTTATTTGGAACATCCCACAGGTGAACAGGCAAATTGGGAACAGGTGGGTGCCATGATTGGGTATAAAAGTAGATTCCATGAAATGCTCAGTCATTCACAAACAAGGATGGGGCGAGGGTCACCACTTTGTCAACAAATGCGTGAGCAAATTGTTGATCAGTTTAAGAAAAACCTTTCTCAAGCAGCTATTGCAAGGAATTTAGGGATTTCACCATCTACGGTCCGTAATATCATCAAAGGGTTCAGAGAATCTGGAGAAATCACTGCACGTAAGCAGCTAAGCCCGTGACCTTCCATCCCTCAGGCTGTACTGCATCAACAAGCGACATCAGTGTGTAAAGGATATCACTACATGGGCTCAGGAACACTTCAGAAACCCACTGTCAGTAACTACAGTTGGTCGCTACATCTGTAAGTGCTAGTTAAAACTCTCCTATGCATGGCGAAAACCGTTTATCAACAACACCCAGAAATGTCATTGGCTTTGCTGGGCCTGAGCTCATCCAAGATGGACTGATACAAAGTGGAAAAGTGTTCTGTGTCCACATTTCAAATTGTTTTTGGAAACTGTGGACGTCGTGTCTTCCGGACCAAAAAGGAAAAGAACCATCCGGATTGTTTTAGGCGCAAAGTTGAAAAGCCAGCATGTGTGATGGTATGGGGGTGTATTAGTGCCCAAGACATGGGTAACTTACACATCTGTGAAGGCGCCATTAATGCTGAAAGGTACTTACAGGTTTTGGAGCAACATATGTTACCATCCAATCAACGTTACCATGGACGCCCCTGCTTATTTCAGCAAGACAATGCCAAGCCGCGTGTTCTATCAACGTGGCTTCATAGTAAAAGAGTGCGGGTACTAGACTGACCTGCCTGTAGTCCAGACCTGTGTCCCATTGAAAATGTGTGGCGCATTATGAAGCCTAAAATACCACAACGGAGACCCCCGGACTGTTGAACAACTTAAGCTGTACATCAAGCAAGAATGGGAAAGAATTCCACCTGAGAAGCTTCAAAAATGTGTCTCCTCAGTTCCCAAACGTTTACTGAGTGTTGTTAAAAGGAAAGGCCATGTAACACAGTGGTGAACATGCCCTTTCCCAACTACTTTGGCACGTGTTGCAGCCATGAAATTCTACGTTAATTATTATTTGCAAAAAAAAAAAAAAGTTTATGAGTTTGAACATCAAATATCTTGTCTTTGTAGTGCATTCAATTGAATATGGGTTGAAAAGGATTTGCAAATCATTGTATTCCGTTTATATTTACATCTAACACAGTTTCCCAACTCATATGGAAACGGGGTTTGTACTTATAACACACATCTACAATAGTCGTTTGAATATAAATTAACTACGGTAAGTCTAACACGGGGGTCAGCCCCCCGCGGCTCTAGAGCCGCGGGGGGCTCTTTAGCGGCGCCCTAGTGGCTCCGTGGACCTCTTTCAAAAATGTGTGAAAATGGAAAAAGATGAAGAAAAAAAAATAATTTTGTTTTAATATATTTTCTGTAGGAAGACAAACCTGACACAAACCTTCCTAATTGTTAGAACTCACACTGTTTATATTAAACATGCTTCAGCAGTCCTTGAACTCATCATAGTTTGTTTAAATGTACCACTTTCTCCGATGCTGCCACAGAAAGACGTGTTTTATGCCACTCCTTCTTTGTCTCATTTTGCTGTGTGTGAATGCAAAAAGGTGAGCTTTGTTGATGTTATTGACTTGTTGGAGTGCTAATCAGGCATATTTGGTCAATCCATGACTGCAAACTAATCGATGCTAACATGCTATTTAGGCTAGCTGTATGTACATATTGCATCATTATGCCTCATTTGTAGCTATATTTGAGCTCATTTAATTTCCTTTACTTATATCCTCAGTGTATTTAATTTATATGTGTATGTCGCATGACATATTATCTGTATGTGATATTGGCTGCATTTCTGATAGTTGTTTGTGGGCCATGTTGTTCCAGACCACAGCAAACATTACCCAGCATGCAAAGATTGTAACAAAATCCATTAGAAGAAGACAGGCTGCCGTTTCCTTTAACTTGGACACACACATCTACACCTTTGGCCATTCTGAGCCAGTAATTTCCAGAAGTTATCTCATCCTGTGAGAAGCCTCCG